>NC_079455.1:23941853-24046853 GCF_903798145.1 Danio aesculapii | reverse complement strand
TCCTTTTTTTTATTCTTATAAATGCCCAAATGAAAATCTTGAGAAAACCCGCAGTGATACGTCTGGGTAACTCCTGATATTATCCTTCTTGGAGAAAATGGATCTTAAAGTATAAAAAGATATCTATTCCTATGAATATAGGCCCGGATAGCACAACATCACGACATGCTATAATGATAACAACACAAAGGAGCATCATTGGAATCACTTTAAAACTAAATTTTCCTGATGAATAATAAAACACTAACAGCCAATCAGGATTCACCTGATTTCAAAGAACATTAACATTAAGTGAAGTATGCTTACAATAAAGATAACTTTATCATGCCTTTGAGTGAACGCTAATATCCAGTTGAAGTCTAAATGATTAGCCCTCCAGTTAAATTTGGATTGTTTTTCAAATATTTCCCAAGTGCTATTTAATAGAGAGAATACACTCTTTTAAACAGTAGTTAGTGACTAATTTCTAATCATTAATTTTGTGTGCTTTTGCCATGACAACATACTCTGGAAGAAACTAGTATTCAGCTTTAAAGTATCATTAAAAGCCTTAACTAGGTTAATTAGTTTAACTAAGTTAGGTCAATAAGGCGTATCGTTGGACAACAGTGGTTTGTTCTGTAGGCAATAAGGGGCCTACTAATATTGATCCTTAAAATGATTATATATATTTTTAAATTACAACTGCTTTTATTCAAGCCAAATTAAAATGAAGTATTATATTATGTGCATGAATTTAATAAATGGAATGTCTGCATTTATTAGTGTGGGTGCTCATATAGTTGCTATTTTTACAGTCATAGTTTTCTGTGTGAGGGAGACATTGAAGTCACACACATTTTTAATACATTCTTTGAATTATTTTATGTTGTTTTTTTCTAAATGTGTAGTACTTTGCTGAGTAAATAGCAATACCCAGCTGACTCCAGGCACATGATGGGCTGAACTGAACCCTTTGCCTCACATAATGTCCACAGTACGGGTTAAACCTTCAGGGGAAACTACTGTGCAGCAAAGGAAGTGTTGTCATTTGGTTAAACTGTGCTGCTTCCTTTTCCTCATTTTGTCATTCCTTGAGTTGAGAGCAAACTAAGTGTTTTCAGACCAAGAGGACGACACAAGAAAATAACTGCTATTACTTTAAACCTTGAATACCTGCGTTTGTTTTTTCCTGTTGAACGGGAAGCAAAAAACCCGTTGAGGTTATCAAATGGAAACTATGAACGGTTAATGAAGCATGGTGGCTTGCGAGGACACCTTTTGTCTGCTTTTGATAGACCTCTGACTTCATTGGTGAGTTTTGTTTGGGATTTTTGCCAGATCAACAGAGACTGTTGTTCAAGCAGCATCCGTATCTCAGAGATGTTCTGATTTAGGCTGTTGGATTAAAAGTGAAGAAGGCAACATTGGCTTATACGGCAGCGATGCTAAAGTGACGCCAACATTATATCTAGAAGTTTAAAGTTCTGTATCCCTCCATTGGCAAACTCTACTGAAGATAATTTACAGCAACGCTGACCATGAAGGCGGAGAGTTTATTACTGGCATTGCAATGTCTGTTGGGACTTGTGCAATACAGCAGAGCGCTGTCAACATGCAATCCTTTAGACCTGGAACTGATCAAGAGAAAGCGCATCGAAGCCATTCGTGGACAGATTCTCAGCAAACTACGACTGCCCAAGGAACCAGAAGTAGAAGAGAAGGAGTTGATTGAAAACATCCCAGCAGAACTGATCTCAGTGTACAACAGCACCATGGAGCTCAATGAGGAGCAGGCAGCGAACCCGGTTCAGCACACCATAGAAGATCCCAAAGAGGAGGAATACTATGCTAAAGAGATTCACAAGTTCACAATGAGTGAGTGGCTCTGTACTTTCTCAGTATTCCATTAAATACTGAATGATTACAGTGTTTGCACCTAAATGCCATGTGCCTGTTAATTTCCTTGGAGAATTGAGGGTGTGCGCAAATGACCTGACCACAAACAGGAAGGAAGGCTACTAACAGATGCTAACCAAGTGACTCAGATCCTGGATTTAGTGTTCCTGGGTAAATTACAGTATCACTCAGCTCCAAAACATCCTTTTATCTGCTTCTTAAAGCCTTATTTGGATGAATATATGGGGGGTATTTTGGTGAAATGAATTTGCAAAACCACTGATAATGAAATGACAGTTACTTGTTTTGAGGTTTCACATGCCTGCCACAAAACAACAACAACAACAACAAAAAAAAAACTAATTCTGACACCATTATTAGGGTCAGTAACATTTAAAAATGTATTCAATAAAAAATGACGGTAACAACTTCTATGAGGTTGTAATAAATGTGGTTTATTTTACTTTCTGTTAACCAAATAATCATAGTAATGATGTATCAAAGGTTTCTGCCTAATTGTTAAGCTGGAAAATGAGATTCTAGAGTGATAACAGTTATATGGTCCACAAAATGTTGGATGCTTTCAACCCAAATTTGGCTTAAGATGGACAAACCCAACCAATGAACCAAACTCAACCAATTTTAACCCAACAGCTGGGTTCTGTCCATGTTTATGTAAAAACTTTTTAGAGTGTAAATATTCAGCTATAGTTAAAAAAAGTAAACAGAAACCACTTGAAAATTCTGTTTCTTCAGATTTACTGAATTTGAAATGTTAGTATTTGTTTTATGCCTGATAACATATCGTTCCAAACTTAAATTGAATGTACTGTTATTTAGAGTTTTTTTTCTTTCAAAAATAAAAGGAGAAAAGAAAATATATTTGGTTAAAATAACATGTTTTAATTTGTTGTGATTGGAAATCAGGCTTATTCTACTACATACTGATGGAATGTTTTATTTCCCTGAGGTTAAAACACACGCACACACACACACGCACGCACGCACGCACGCACGCACGCACGCACGCACGCACGCACGCACACACACACACACACACACACACGCACACACACGCACACACACACACACACACACACACACACACACACACACACACACATATATATATATACAGTTGAAGTCAGAATTATTAGCCCCCATTTGAAATTTTAAAAATATTTTCCAAATGATATTTAACAGAGCAAGGAAATTTTCACAGTATGTCTGATAATACTTTTTTCTTCTGGAGAAAATAAATCAGTTAGTAGAGATGAGTTATTATGTTTAGAAATGTGTTGAAAAAATTTTTCTCTCTGTTTACCAGAAATTGTGTGTATATATATATATATATATACTGTATGTATATATATATATATATATATATATATATATATATATATATATATATATATATATATATATATATATATATATATATATATATATATATATATATACACACACATACAGTTGAAGTCAGAATTACTAGCCCACCTGAATTATTGACCCCACTGTTTGTTTTTCCCCCAACTTCTGTTTAATGGAAAGAAGAGTTTTTCAACACATTTCTAAACATAATAGTTTTAATAACTCATCTCTAATAACTGATTTATTTTATCTTTGCCATGATGACAGTAAATAATATTTTACTAAATATTTTTCAAGACACTTCTATACAGCTTAAAGTGACATTTAAAGGTGTAACTAGGCTAACTAGGCAGGTTAGGGTAATTAGGCAAGTTATTGTATAATGATGGTTTGTTCTGTAGACTATCGAAAAACTATATAGCTTAAAGGGGCTAATAATTTTGACCTTAAATGTTCTTTTTAAATAAAAGCTGCTTTTGTTCTAGCCGAAATAAAACAAATAAGTCTTTCTCCAGAAGAAAAAATATTATCAGACATACTGTAAAAATTTCCTTGCTCTGTTAAACATCATTTGGGAAATATTGAAATTCAGATATATATCAGGTCATACTGTATAAAACACATCCTTTATTCTACACTTATCAGTGCACTATTTAAATAATAAAAAGTTATTACATTTCTAAGACATACTTCTAACCATTTTTGCTTTCTATCCATTTACAAGTGGAGGAAAAACCAGAAAAGTACTTAGTGTTCAACATCACAGATATAAAGCACAAACTGGGTGCAAACCACGTGCTCTACCAGGCTGAGTTTCGACTGCGCATCAAGGAACCTAAAATGGGGGATTCAGAGCAGAGACTGGAGCTGTACCAGATCACTGGGAACAAATCACGCTACCTGAACTCACGCTTCATTTCCCTTCAAACGGCTGGCAAGTGGGTGTCGTTTGATGTGACGTCCACCCTGAAAGACTGGTTGCAGATGTCTGGTGAGATTCACTGTTTCCTCCCGCAAACCAGTGTGCTGAGCTACAATTCACACACACACACACACACACACACACACACACACACACACACACACACACACACACACACACACACACACACAATTATATAAAATTAAATTTGCTCAAAATGTAGCTTATTTTCAACATATCATATTACTAGTAAAAACATTGACTGTACCTAACCATTTCCAACGTCATAGTCCAGGTGGAAGTAACTCAGATGAGTCAAATATTAAATATATAATGGAAATGTAAAAATATTGAATAAGTGGTGTCCCACATTTTCCTTTCAACCTCGTTAGACCAAAAAAAACAAAACAGAATAAATAAATTGCAATTTAAATTTTTTTCAACTGAATTGATTGTATATATTAATAAAGACAGCTCTCTGTACATTATCTTTGCTATTGCAGACCATGTATAGACTTGCTACTGCCATTCGATACACAGACATACTGCTGTGAGCATGTAAGATTTGATGCTGTTCCATTAATAAGCATACATAAATCATAGCTCTAGCAGCTCAAGACAGGTGGAACTGTGGGAAGTGGAGAGTTTTAGGAATGCTTTCTAAAATTAAATGTAACGCTAACACTTTATTTTGTAAATAAATCATATAAATAATATATATCATAATGTATATAAATAATAGTAAAATAACACTGCTTACTTACTCCCTGGGCCATTTATGTCGAAGTTGATATTCAGCCACACTATATTGGTGTTTCATAACATCTAGTTTTTATGAGGTGGGTTGTTAGCTCAACCACCAACCTGGAGGACCAGGACATACACATACACTACGGACATTTTAGCTTACCCAATTCACCTATAGCACATGTCTTTGGACTGTGGGGGAAATCAGAGCACCCGGAGGAAACCCATCCAAACACGGAGAGAACATGCAAACGCCACACAGAAATGCCAACTGACCCAGCCGGGGCTCAAACCAGCGACCTTCTTGCTGTGAGATGTCAGTTCTACCCACTGCACCACTGTGTCGCCAAAATAACACCGCTACAAACCTTAATTATTATTTTTTTTTAATCTGTCATGTTGTAAACACCATTGCTGTTGTGGTTCTTGAATTTACATTAAATAGATTTTAATATATCTTAATTATTATGTTGATGGCAAGAAGCCATAGCAGTGAAATCGGTTCTTTATACTACATTCAGAGAAGTCAACATTCTTTCAGTTTCTTTCAGTTTTAGATTGCTTATATTACACTGACACTGCTTTATTTGTTTCTTAATTGAAACTTTCTCTAAATTTAATCCACAGAGGAGAAGCAGGAATTTCAGCTGCAGCTGGCCTGTAGCTGCAAGCCCGAGTCTCAGAACACTGAATTTTTATTTAAAATAGCAGGTTTGTGAAATCAAATTAAAAGCCTGTATCAGCTTGTTTACATACAACAAGCTAATGTTGCTCTTTGTGCACACAGGTTTGTCCCGCAATAGAGGTGATACAGCCCTTTTAGCAGACCAAGTGGCAAAGCCTTACATTTTGGTGATGTCACATCCTGCTGATGGCCACAGCCCAGCAAAACCTCGCAGAAAACGGGAAACAGATGCTGTTTGTTCAGAGTAAGCAATTTTTTATTATATTTTTTATGATTTCTTTCTTTCTATCTATCTATCTATCCTGACCGGCCACTTTATTAGGTACACCTTTGTAGTACTGGATTTGACCCACTTTTTCCTTCAGAACTGCCGTAATCCTTTGTTGAATAGATTCAACAAGGTACTGGAAACATTCCTCAGAGATTTTGGTCCATATTGACACGACAGCATCATGCAGTTGTTGCAGATTTGTCGGCTGCACATCCATGATGTGAATCTCCCGTTGCACCACATCCCAAAGGTGCTCTATTGGATTGAGATCTGGACTGTGGAGGCTATATGAGTACAGTGAATGTCATGTTCAAGAAACCAGTCTGAGATGATTCACGCTTTATGACATGGTGCGTTATCCTGCTGGACGTAGACATCCGAAAATGGGTACACTGAGGTGATGAAGGGATGCACATGGTCAGCAACAATACTCAGGTAGGCTGTGGCGTTGACACAATGCTCAACTAGTACTAATAGGCCCAAAGTGTCCCAAGAAAATATCCCCCACACCATTACACCACCACCAGCAGCCTGAACCGTTGATACAAGGCAGGGTGGAACCATGCTTTTATGTTATCGATGCCAAATTCTGACCCTACCATCCAAATGTCACAGCAGAAATCAAGACTCATCAGTCCAGGCAACATTTTTCCAATCTTCTATTGTCTAATTTTGGTGAGCCTGTCTGAATTGTAGCCTCAGTTTCCTGTTCTTAGCTGACAGGAGTGGCACCTGGTGTGGTCTTCTGCTGTTGTAGCCCATCTGCCTCAAAGTTAGTCGTGTTGTGCATTTAGGGATGCTCTTCTGCATACCTCGGTTATAACAAGAGGTTATTTGAGTTACTGTTGCCTTTCTATCAGCTCGAACCAGTCTGGCCATTCTCCTCTGACCTCTGGCATCAACAAGGTATTTGTGCACAGAACTTATGCTCACTGGATATTTTCTCTTTTTTGAACAATTCTCTGTAAACCCTAGAGATGGTTGTGCATGAAAATCCCAGTAGATTAGCAGTTTCTGAAATAATCAGACCAGCCTGTCTGGCACCAACCACCATGTCACGCTCAAAGTCACTGAAATCACCTTTCTTCCCCATTCTGATGCTCGAATTGAACTTCAGCAGATCATCTTGACCATGTTTACATGCCTAAATGCATTGAGTTGCTGCCATGTGATTGGCTGATTCAAAATATGTGTTAATGAGCAGATGGACAGTTGTACCTAATAAAGTGGCCAGTCAGTCAGTCTGTCTGTCTGTCTTTCTTTACTGGAGAAAAATCTAAATTAGAGAAAAATTGGTCGATTAAAAGCCTAGACTAACCTTTACTAAGGAGCATGTAGTGTGAACAGAGAATTGGTTAATTAGCATGTTATAGCCATTTCTGTGGAAAAAAAATGGTGGATAAATTTTCTTATTTTAATCCTCACTGTATTTGTGTATTATATAACATGTATGTGCTACATCAGAAGCCTCACTGTTTTCCTCTGCGTGTTGAATACAGAAAGTCTGAGGGTTGCTGTGTAAGGAGTCTGTACATTGACTTCCGCAAAGACCTGGGCTGGAAGTGGATTCATGAACCTTCGGGTTACTATGCCAATTATTGCACTGGCTCTTGCTCCTATGTCTGGACATCAGAAAATAAGTACTCGCAGGTAACCAATCAGGTCTAACATATTGTTAACCAGGACTATTTTTTTTGTCCATGCCTCTACTAAAATGCTAAATTAATGAACAATCACTTCCACACAGTTTCGTATGCTACTATGTATAGTACTTTTACCATAATGTGTGATTTAAAAGCTCATACAACACGATCTCACAGCAATTCGTATCTTTTCATTTAGTGGTTTATTCGTATGAATTTCAATGATCTAATTTGTACAATTTAGTGCAATTTGCTTATCCCCCAATGACGGTTGGGTTTAGGGACAGGCTTGGGTGCCATGCCTCCTTTTTAAAATTGTACATTTTTGTATGATTATATTCGTACAAATTAGCCACTAACCTGACAAAATGTAAAATAGATGTTTCCTCTTGAGATCAGGCTGGACATACATATATATGTATGGCTTTTCCAGAAAACTCGCACTGCAAAAAATGCTTTCCTTAGATTTTTTGTCTTCTTTCTAGTCCAAATATCTAAAAATTCTTATATCAAGAAGCATTTTCTAGACAAGCAAAATAATCTGGTTTTTCCTTTTGAGGAAAAACTCACTTAATTTTAGCATATTATTTTTTAAAACAAGACAATTTGTTTTGCTTGTCTAGAAAATTCTTGATTTAAGAATTTTTAGATATTTAGGTAAGAAAATATTTTTTTGCAGTGTGCTCAATAGCTCAGCTAGTACAGTGTTGCTCTTGTCATGCAGAGTGCTTGAACCTTTTATAGAACCTTTTCAAAATTCTGCTTTATACCTGAAAACAAGTCTTGCTATTCCGTTTTTTTTTTTCTCTCAAATATGATTATATATCATTTGTCATTGTGAAGGTTGGTTAGAGCAGTGATTCTCCAAAATAACAATGCCAGTGACTTGTGAAAGTGTGACAGTCTAACAACCATAGGCTATAATATATATGGTCATTTATTAATTTGTTAAATCTAATATTAATCTCACCTAATGAGACTGGTGGGCCCAATGTTTTCAGCACAAGTCTATTCTTGGTTTAATTTTGGAGACCGCCACTCAGAGATCATTCTCAATGTTCAGTTGTGGCCTGTATTTATTTTTCATGTATTTGATTGTCATAAAGGTGCCAGAAAGTTAAACCTGGTGCTATAAAGTCAATTTGCTGCAACTGACACTACTGCAGTGATGCTGATCAAACGTAAACACACTATCTTATGAAAAAAAAAATTAAAAAGGCTGATGGCTTTTTATTTGCATGTTGTTGCTTTTAAATGTAACTAACTACTATTTGTATCCTCTGTGGGTTATGGATAAAATATGGTTATGGTTAATATTAATAGTTTAATAACATTTATTTGACTTTTGGAAATCACCAAGCGACCCCCTGTCATTGTCCTGCAACCCGTTAAGGGTCCCGACCTCCACTTTGGGAACCACTGGGTTAGAGCAACACCTTTAAAGCTGGCAATTTATGAAAATCTGTTTGTTTAAGAAGTGCTATGTAATTAGGACAACCCATTAACTGACAAGCTTTGTTTTACAACCTTACGGGAAAAAAACTGTTCATCGCCATAAAATATTGCCTCGTTACATTTTACACACCCTGGATATTAACACCCCTTAATCTAGGGTTACACATTTACACTTATCAGAACAGAGCATCAATATGCTAGTCAATGAGTAGAATCTGTAAACTGCAAGCATAAGCTACTCCATAAATACATATTATAAATGTAACCACTACCTTTCAGAAATGTCCTGGTTCAGTCCTAAAGCTGTAACCTTTTCCTTTACAAAATTTTCTGACTCTGGTTTGAACATGTAAAGCTATTTGCTTGTTTTGTTGTTTCTGGGATGTCAGAATAGTATGTAAAGGTTATACCATGTGCTTGAAAAGCAGTTGCTTGTTTGCATTTAAAGAGACATGCACAAAAATGGCATGTTCTTGCTTAAATGCAGATAGAGGCCTAATTGACAGGCTATTTTAAAATATTTTGTGGTGTATTTCAAGCTGAAACATTTTGGGGACTTTATTTTAAACCTTTGAACAGCATTAAGGATTTTTTGCAAAAATGTCACCATAGGCAAATATTTCCATGAATTTGGGTTGGATGTTACATAATGTACTTTTTAAAAAACATGGGTCTCATACTCTTTGATTTTTTTATTTTGCCTACAGGTTCTTGCACTATATAGGCATCATAATCCTGGTGCCTCTGCTCAGCCCTGCTGTGTACCTCAGGTTCTAGACCCACTGCCCATCATTTACTATGTGGGGAGACAACATAAGGTCAGAACGGATTTTCTCACTTTCATCAGCTCTCAGTAAATGTCATCTAAATAAAGCTCAATGTATTTTCCCCCAGGTGGAACAGTTGTCAAATATGATTGTGAAAACCTGCAAGTGTTGCTGAAAGCATCATTTCCGTTTGGTCTTGATGAGCAAAATCAAGAGAGAAACAATTCTGAGGGGCTGGAGACCCAGTACTTTCTGAAGGGGATTGTTCATGTTTTATTTCTATTTTTGGCAACTTGTTCTTATCATTTGACTTGACTCTACTGTATCACACTTGTAATGATAGATGCTTTTTTAACCTGTTGTACATCTATTTAGTCATAAAACTGTACTATATGTTGGCATTAAAGTGATTATATTCATTGTTTGATATAAAGATGCCAAATTTCGTTAGTATTATTATTATATTTAGTATTTTTATACTATTATTCAGTACATAAACCAAATTGAGACATTTCAGGTTTAGATTTTTAAAAAAGGTATTAAGATTAAACATATTTTTGGAGGAAATAAATAAAATAAATGATCAGTTAAACTTTTTGGCTTGTGTTTACTGTACAGAATTGGAATAATGTTTCTCTGAGCTCTGTATTTCCAGGTGAACAATAAGTAGCTCTGACTCATTGTTTTGTTATCAGTTCTCAAATGATGTTGATATATGCTGTTTGCAGCCAAATAACTTCCTTGTGCTTGCAAATAATTTCTTTTTAATAATGTAAATTTTATTTGTTGTTGTTCTGTACAGTTACCCCTTCTTAATGTCTTAACCTTTTAGCCCCGCCAAATAGCACTGTTGCTTCAATTTAGTTTGAAAGTCAGGACTCTGTTGGTGTAATTTTATTGCTGTATGACCCTTGAATGTTTTTAATGTATAGCCTACTGTTGAGCTGTTTTCCCAGTGTCCACGTTTGTTACAGGTGTTCAGGAAAGACAATTTCCTGCCTGCTGTTTTGTTGTACTTTCTGAGCTGGCGAGGCTTTTGTTGTTTAATTTAATAAAGGAAGTGAATTAAAACTGGTATGCTGTGTGATGCTGTACTACTGCCTTTAACATTCACACAGAAAATACAGTCAAATAACACAATAAAAATGGCTGGTCTGCTTTAACCACAATTTGGGTAAAATATGGACAAACCCAACAACTGAGGTACATATAAAAACACATTTAACCCAACTATTGAGTTTGTCCCAAATTTGATCTAAAACAACCCTGACGCATTCAATTAATTAGCATACATTATCTTTTTGTAGGCCTTTGTACTGTTATGATATTCACTGTTGTAACAATTGGCAAGTTAAGCATGACAACAGCTTATAATAATTAAAAGGAAACATAAATGGACAACCATAAAGGGAATACAGAAAGGCATTAAGGGAAAGCCCTTGGATTTCTGTTCCATGCTGCTATCTAGTGGAACAGACGGGGTGAAGCTTCATTATTAAGATTTTTTTCCCCACATCCCTCGTGTTGGTCTATTTATTCAATGTAAGCATATGGCGCCCTCGCCTGGTCACACATCTACAATGCTGGCCTACAACTTTGAAAGCGATTTAGTCTGCTGTTAATGAGGAGTTATTTAATATCCCTAAATCAATACTTATAGAAATAAATAGATACATATTCTTGCTTTTGAGAGACAAAGCATGAGCCAAACAGACTGGTTTCCTGTTTAATGATACTGAGGGTGGGGATTTGATCGCAGTGTTTTTATCTGTTAACAAACTTTCATCTTTAAGCTGGTGGGGAAATAATTCATTCTCAGTGATAACGATAACTTCTTTCTATTGCCCGGTAGGGTTAAAGTACTGCCAAACAGTGCTAGTCTGTAAGCTGGATTGTTTAACAATGTTTTATGGCATCTTAGATTTGTTTTTTAAAGAGCTGTGATAGCAAATGCTGATATACCACAGATGTTGTTTTACTTTAGTCGATTGGGGACTTCATGTCTTTCTTTCTTTTGTTTTTTACGAAGAGAATGAGAACTTGTAATTGAACATGTTTGCAAATAGAATTGGCATTTTACATTTTCCGGAACAACTTTTTTCAAAACTTGCAAAGATTTTGCCAAACTTGAGAATTTTTACTTTTAGCCGCAAGTCAATCAAATATTACACTACCTGACAAAAGTTTTGTCGTCGATCCCAGTTGTAAGAGTACCAAATAATGATTTGACTTCTAGTTAATCATTTCGAAAAGTGGCAGAAGGTAAATTTTTTCGATGAATCATCTGTTGAACTGCATCCCAATCATCATAAATACTGCAGAAGACCTATTGGAACCCGCATGGACCCAAGATTCTCACAAAAATCAGTCAAGTTTGGTGAAGGAAAAATCATGGTTTGGGCGCTAAATTTAGTATGGGGCGTGCGAGGGATCTGCAGAATGGAAGGCAGCATCAACAGCCTAAGGTATCAAGACATTTGTGCTGCCCATAAGATTACAAATGACAGGAGAGTGCAAATTCTTCAGCAGGATAGCGCTCCTTCTCATACTTCAGCCTCCACATCAAAGTTCCTGAAAGCAAAGATGGTCAAGGTGCTCCAGGATTGGCCCGTCCAGTCACCAGAGATGAACATTATTGAGACATGACCTTATTAAAAATGAATCCAAAGAATCTCGATGAACTCTGGGAGTCCTGCAAGAACGCTTTCTTTGCCATTCCAGATGACTTTATTAATAAGTTATTCGAGTCATTGCAGAGCTGTATGGATGGAGTCGTCCAAGCTCACGGGAGTCATACACAATATTAATTCTTTTTCCACAGCACCATGACTTTGTATTCTATACTGTACATTATTTCTGTTACGTGACAGAACTTTTGCCTAAGCAAAGGTAGACCTTACTCTCTTAATTAATAAGCATAATCTAGAGGCCTTTGGCTTTCATATAAGCCACTTCTGATACCAAATGATCAATTAGAAGTCAAGTTTTAATTTGTTGTTCCTAAAACTTGTAAAGGCGACAAGACTTTTGTCAGGTGTATAATCAAGTAAATATTTCTAACTACTAACTAACGCTTCAAGTGTCCTCAAAAAAGTAAATGACTTCAACAGAAATAACCTTTGAACCAAAAGAATGACAATGCAGTCAAGTTTGCCACAAATCACTTTAATGGTTAAATTTAAGTGATATATAGTTCAAAAATGTTTAGCCATTTAGTTCACAAAACAGGAATGTATACAGATATTTCAGTTTGTGCAGATAATAAAGCACAATCTGTGGAAGAAGGATTTGAGGCCGAATTCTCCTTATCTTCTGTTTATCTTACTGAGATAAACAAAATGACCCCAGAAACCCAACAGATACTGAAAATCAGATAAGTAGAACTCATAAATCATACAGTTACTTCAATGAAGACAGTGGAGAGAGCGTACTTCTAAATGTTTTTAGGCATTTAAAGTAGCAGTATATTTAGGAAAAGTCAGTTATTTTTAGGTGTAATTATGACATTTTTGAGATGGATTGAATTGATGATGCCTTTTTTCTTCCGTCTACCATTCCTGCACAGTCTTGTCCCACACTAGCTGTCCATGCGGCTCTTTGGCTCCTTCAGGCAGCATGGCCAGATAAACTGGAGTTTCTGCCCCTTCTTCTGGGCTTTTGGGTGCCTTTGGTCCGGCCATGTCTGTGCGCACCCATCCCGGACAGCAAGCGTTCAATAGGATCCCATCACCTGGCCTTGTCTCATTGATAACTCGTGCCTGGATTCTTGATAGCACTGTCACACCAATCTAAAAACAAACACAACATATATGGTGAAGACAAATTCCTTATCTGCCAGATTTAGTCTGAGTCTGTTTATTACAAAACACGGTATCCAGCAAAACATTCAGTATTTCAGGAACAAGTCAGGATTAGACACTTTTTACAGTGTCAGTATGCAAATTTCATTGTTTTGATTACACTGACACTATCAAAACAAAATCTGAACTAAATTGAGCTGAATAATGACCAACATAGTCTCATTGTAAATATAATATTCCACCTACATTTCTGTAAAACCACAAAAAAACGTACTTCAACATACAGTTGACAGCAGTTTTTTATGTAAAATGAACAGTATGGGGCAGTATGACACCAACAACTTCTGTTCCTTTTCACACTAATAATACTTACAATGACATAAAAACTAAGGATTTTTTTATGCAGTTCTTTGAACAACACTAAATAAATAAATAAATAACTAAATAAATAATGACTTATCACCAATATAATATAATCGACAATATAATCCCAAATATAAACAACTCATCTGTGTCTATGATTTATAATCAAAAAAGTTTCCCTCACCTCATCTCCATATGGAAAACTTTCCTGGTGTGGTCAGTTTGCTCGATAGCTCACTTTGTGTGGTGTTGTATTTGTGATACAGAGCACTAGGGGTTTGAGTGAAGCATGGTGCCACAAACAAGATGAAAGCAAAACAATCAAGGTAAAACTGTGATCACATTGCACTTTTCTCTTACGTTGGCTTTTGAAAACACTATACGTTGGCTTTTGAAACCAGCCTAGGATGCAGCTCTGCTCAGAAAGTTTGGCCAGAAGAGAAATGGTCATGCCCAACTTTCTCTCAAGGTTTTTTCCTTTACTTTCGTAATTGGTGAAATTTTGTTCCTCACCACTGTCACCACTGGCTAGCTTGGTTGGGACTTGTAGAGCTGCGCATCGATGGATTTTCTCTTCAGTGTTTGGACTTTTAGTAGTGAAATTTAAACCACACTGTACTGAACTTCAACTCTGGACTGACACAGTTTCAATTTACTCTAATCTTCTATATTAAGCTGCTTTGACACAATCTACATTGTAAAAGGGCTATAGAAATAAACATGAACTGAATTGATTATTACTTGAGTGTAGAGAAGCAAAGTCCCTGTGAGGCAATTAATTTCACTTTGCCCCCATCTCTGATTTGTCTCTAGGACAGACAAGTGTAAGCTCTTATCTTACTGATTGGGGAGACATCAAATTCTCTAAAACTGTTAGCTAAGCTTGATTAAATTTCACATTTGGCAGCACCAGTGAAATGTAACAACTAAATTTTGTTTCTAAAATCATGACAAAAAAGATTTTTTTTTCAGGTAGCACAAGCTAATGCGCATGCACACTCAAAGGGAACTAAATCAAGACACTAACCTCATTTATGGATGTTTCTAAAGGACACAATCAGACGCCATCCTGTCATCAAACTATAACTACCATAAGAATCAACACTACTTATGTGTTACACAATATCATCTTAATAACGCCACATCTGATGTAATTTCCAACTTAATCTGGATGGCAAATTTCCTTCCAAAATGACAACAACCTCTTTCTTTACAAGTCTGTGGGTGGTTTCTGTAATGAGATTTGATTTTTAAGAGCGGAGGTGTGTATTCAAGAATCAGATGGAACAGACATTACGTTGCATTTGTTTCTTACAGATTACAAAACCAGAGAATATTTTTCCAAGTTTATTTGGTTTGTTTAAATGTAGAGATTTCAAGTTTTATGAAGATATATTTCTCATGTCTGTGAAGCAAGTATCCACTCAGATTCCAGAGCATTCAGTCACCTGAGAGGTTTCATAATAACAGAGCTGCCGAAACTCATAAAAACATACTGGTCTGGACAGAGCTTCCTTCAATTGAGTGGCCAGATTCACTTTTACACTCTTCCCCATTCATAACAACACGAGTGACATGTATTGTGTATTCTGTAGTCTTTGGTTTAGATCACTGGTTTGCAAGGTAATCTTTATAGCTGCCTTCTTGTGAACATATACAACATATTTCTGAAACATACAACAAAATGACAAATGAGGACAATGAAACTAAAAAACAGGCCAATTTAGTGTTGGAGGTTTCATGGCTAAATCTGACCAGCCTGGTGGCCAACCTTCATTGACTGCAAAATCCACCAGCAAGAACAGAGTGCGAAGGTTTAATTTGCCGCACAATAGCCCAGTTTTGCTTAAAATATTATGGGTGACATGTCAGAGTTCAATGCAAGAGGAAGCTGAAAGAAATGTCTTGGTCTAACCCGCATTGTATCCAAAAAACAACTAACTGCACAATTAAATGTGCACCTCAATGCTCCTGTTTCCACCAAAACTGTTAGTTGGAAGCTCCACAGTGTTAACATGGCCCTGCTATAGCCAAACCTTTGGTCAGTCGTGCCAATACCAAATGTCAGTTTTGGTTCTAGCAGAAAAAATCTTGGGCTGTGAACAATGTAGAAGATGAATGGTTCTCTGATGAGTCCACCTTCACTGCTTTTCTAGCATACGGTAGAGTTATGCAAAAGGAGGCCCTGGACCATACTAATGAATTATTATAGTCAAAAACCAAGTGTTTCCATTTCATTGTCCAACCCCTGTATTTCCAGTGATCCTGGGTTGATTAATGGCCATATTGTCTTCTGTATAGCCACATCATAGCTGAATTTTTTTATATCTGATGATTTTTTTTTCATAATTTTTCAGCATTCAAAGCACAAGCAGGCTTGCCTGGCTTTTGATAAACCATTGATATGTATCCCTGCATGTCAAGCAGCACATTTACATTTTCACATGAACCAGTGATGTTTACTCTCACACAACAAGAAGGTACAGCTTCTTTTTATGTTTTCTAAACAATGTTTATGTTCCAGCATGAAATCTGTTGATCATATAAAGAGAATGTCTTCAGAAGACATCTATTAAACTGATTTATTCCAATTTTTTTAAAATCTTTTTTGTTCTGTTGAAAACAAAATAAGAAATTAAAAAAGCTAAAAACCTATAAACATCAACTCCCATAGAAGGAAAACATTTCTTTAAAATATCTTCTTTTGTGTTCAACAACAACAAAAAAAAAAAGTCAAACAGGTGTAGTACAAGTGAAGCATGATTAATCGATAACACACATTTCAGTCCTGGGTGAACTATCCCTAAAATTGAGGGGTTTTTTTGTGACAAAGTTTCCTGGTTAAATTTCCTTCCATTTGAGAGAAACTACTTATCTGCCCATGACATATGGAACGTCTTGTTTCAAGTACTAAACTGATGGTTTTAGTTGGCTGAACAATATATCATTTCAGCATCAATATCGCAATGTGCGAATCTCCAATAGTCATATCGCAGGAACTCTAGAGATCTAAAGAGGTTCATAAGCTAATTATAAGATATTTCAACTTAATTTAAACCATTTGGACACAAGACATTACCAAGTTTACTATTTCAACAAATAGATTAGATTTGATAATTGGGTTTTTACATTAATACAATAAAGACACTGTTGTTTTACATTTGATTATTGAATTTCTATATCTCAATACTGTTAGACTCCACCGAAAACCAGTGTTGTTAATTAACTTTGTTTTAATCTGTGCTTTCAATTTTATTATTTTGTGTATTTTTGTATTGTTTTAAATATTTTGTGCAGATGCACTCACCAACAAAATCCTCAAATTCAATGTAAAATATTTCCAAATAATCATCTTACATAATTATATTCATATCACTATATATCGCAATAAAAAAAAATACCGCAATGTCAGTTTTTTCCAATATCGTGCAGCCCTGGTTTTAGTTAACTATAAGTGAACTGAATTAACAAAGCTGACTTTATAAAGCACAATAGAAACATGGGTGACCTGCCAAATATGGATGTTTGTTACCTTTGTGGTACCATAGGCAGTGTTTGGCCAGCCCTTAGCCGAATGATCTCCAGCCTGTGCATCCTGAACAAACTCTCCCATCAGCAGACACAAATCCTCCTCTGATAGGTCTTTGCTCCTGAATCTGTCCAAAGGTAAATATAAATAAAACATAAATACTCAATGTGCTGTTAAAGAATAGTTAACTCCACCAAGAGTAAATAAAACTTTAGGAGTAATTTTTTTCTGTTGAACGCAAAAGAAGATACTTTGAAGAATGTCTTAAGTCAAACTCTAGACATTCATAAAAAGGATAAATATCATGAAAGCCAATGGCTACCATTTATCAACATTCTTAAAAAATATCAGCAGTGGTGCTAAATAAAAGAGAGAAACTAAAATGGGTTTGAAGCAAGTGAAGGGTGAATAAATGATGACAAGAATTTTATTTTTGAATAGACTATCCTATAAATTATACTGATGCTTATTACATAAACTGATGAACGCACTTTGCCTGTAGTTCAGCACTGCACTGATCAAGGGACTTCTTGCTGACAAAGCTGGACACATTGACCACTCGTGCATTGGCTCGAAGTATCGGCAGAAGAGCATGACAAGCCCACAGCGTTCCCCAGAAGTTGGTGCGCATGGTCACCTCAGCCTGTTCTCCAAAAGGCTCTGTTGCTGAATCTAGAAAGAGAAGAGCATTTCACATTTCAAATGAATGAATGACTCTAGTTTGGTTTTAGTTTCATGTTTCTGACAACCCATCTGCCACTGTGGAACTGTTACTACAACCCGTATGTGTGTAACCTCAAGGTCTGGCTAAATAATATAGTGAATGCATTCAGAGGATTGTGAAATATCAGTCAAAACTGTTCTTATGTCTGCTTTAAATTAAGATGTAAGATTCGAACTAGTGTCTGAGGTCTAACATAAACTATAAAATGCCATTTACACAATCCAAATTAATTCATCTATTTTGTTAGAGCTTAAATACTATTCCGGTCAGTAAAAGTTGCAAAGTCTAGGAAAAGCTGAAATAAAAACAGAAGTTGTGGTGGTTTTTATATTGTGACATATCCATGAGACATGGCCTCTAGCTTGCACAAAAACGAACACACAACAAAACAAAACAACATTCGATTTGAGTTGATTGTTGTCATTTGCGGTAGCTATAAATATCTCATGGGGGAGGGTGGGTCAATTTTTGGATCGAAAAATAGAAAGAAACATGATTTATTAAAAATAACAATTGTGCATCCTAAACCCTATACAATGCACACTGCTATATTACATAAAAAACATAGGTAGGCTGTCTAAATTACTTTTTAAAAACTTTTTTTTGACTTGCATGCGCAATCTGGCATCTCAGTGGAATTCAAAGCAGGAGCTGCGTTTGAATGGATTGTAATTAATATTCGTGTGGATTGAATAACAAAACATTACAAACTTTTAAAAGCAATCCCCGCGTTGTTGATAAGAACATCCAGTCCTCCATACTTTTCCTCCAGAAACTTTTTGAGCTTCATGCAGCTTCCTTGGTCACATATATCAAGTTGATGGAAGACAACGTTTTTGAATCCCCCAGACTGCAGTCCAGCAATAGCCTCTTGTCCAAGTTTTTCATTCCGAGCAGTGAGGAGAATATCTCCGCTAAATCCTGCTTTGCACAAACCTTTAATAATCGCCAGTCCGATGCCTTTATTTGCCCCTGTAACCACAGCTACTTTTTTGGACATGTTGGATTTCAACGGTATGCCGTAGCGACTTGAGTAACAAAATAGAGAACCTGCACTCTGGTGGTGTTGGCTAGAAATGCCCCGCTCCTCCTCTGAATCTGATAGCAAAAGAAAGTGCAAAGTCATGCTTACTTTTGCTGTCGTTAACCTTTACACATAAATGGTATCTAATGTCCGCGGGTAATTTAAATGCACATGTAATGTTACAAAATTGTAGTCTATATATCGGTTGAATGATAAAGTCAAATATTATAAAACTATTACGCAGTTATATTTTATGAGACACTTAAAATAATGTATCCCCACAACGAATGGACGAAACATTTCAAACTCTGGCGGTTCTGCCTTTTTAATCTCTTGATAGGTAACTTACAACTACCGTTTAGACGCCAGAGAACATTTTAAGAAGAGAAGAATCCTGTTTATGGCAAGCCGCTTTATCGTTAAATCGTAGTTTATTATAAAATCGTTTATTGTTTAGTTACTATAACCTTTTTAAAAAGATAACGGTATACTCATTATGCATTGTACTCGTTCTTATTTTTTAGATGCTCATTCATTTCAGTGCAGAATCTGTTTTTGCTGCACTGCTCCTGCTCCAAAATAAAAGCACTCAGGTCAAGTCGAGCTTTATTATCCTTCTGCTACATGTGTGGACTAGGCATGGGCTGGTATAAGATTTGTGACGGTATAATAGCCTTGGATTAAAATATCACGGTTTTACGGTATTGTGATTACTGTTCTGAAATATATTCTTTTAAAATGTCCCACAACACAATATATTTTATTTTAAGAATCATTTAAAATATGTTGAAACTGTAGATTTTGATGTTGAGGGTCCTTTTCTGCTGGAGATACTGTTGCCTTAAAAAAAAACGGTCATAAAAAACATGTAAAAAAAAAACCCTGTAAATATACCGCAGGCAGGGGCGTAGCAACCGGAGAGGTCGGGGGGGCTGGATACGTCCCCCTCACTTTTAGAGACAGACCATTTAGTAACAGGTGATTAATAATTGTATGAATGTATGATCTCATACAGCTGTCCCCCCCCCACTTTTAAAATGTCCCCTGACCGCAGGAACGGTATGGCAGAAAATTCTTGCGGTTTTAAAATCGTGACTTTTTAAACCATGGTAAACCTTGAAACCGGTTCTCCTCCCATGCCTAGTGTGGCCATACAGATGAACGAAACGGACAACAGTGCTACATAGATTAATCATAAATACAAACAAAACACTGGACATATGAACTTTTTTAAAGAAACCTTTGCATAACTAACATATACTATAAGATACTAAAGATATTACTTTACTACTTAACTCTACAAAGACAAGCTATACAAAAGGACATTCTGGCACTCTGGACATTCATTAATTTCCTTCGGCTTAGCCTCTTATTTATCAGGGGTAGCCACAATGGAATGAATCGTCAACTATTCGGGCAAATGTTTTACACATGTAGCAAATGCCCTTCCAGCCAAAACCTAGTACTAGGAAACACCTTACGTTTATTTAGTTCATCCAATTTAGCTATAGCGCATGTCTTTGGATTGTGGGGGAAACCCACGCAAACACGAGGAGAACATGCAAACTCCACACAGAAATGCCAACTGGCCCAGCCGGGACTCGAACCAGCGGCCTTCTTGCTGTGAGGTGACAGTGCTAACCAAAACAAAACAAAATCTAGTGTGGTTTAGGAATTGGTGCATGTCAGAAACAATTAAGATATATAAATATTCATTTTAATAGTATGTGTTTTTGGTGAAAGAACATTGAGAACAAAGAAACTGAACTAAACTTTATTTTGTTTTATTATGTGATAAGCTTAAAACACTAATTTACATATGTTGTGTGCAGCAATGTATGAGACGAGGTTAATTGTGAAGGTATGACATTTGATACTCGTGCATATTTTTAGATTAAATGTTTAAACTGTTTGCCATATCTGGCTTGTCTTATTGAGATTTGTCTTTATTTGCTGCCATCTGCTGTTCAAATAATGGCATGGCTTTGCATATGACCTCTGGGCAACAGGTGGACCTGATATTAAATTCACAAAGCATATTGTGTAACATGTTATTTGTATTTTGCATTCATCCAATTTCTTTTGTATGTTTTGCTAATTATCCATTTGACTTAAAGGGAATATTAAACAAATAAATGAACACACACTAGATCTGACCAGATTTAACCTCATATGGACTTTCAGATTTGTAATTTAAAATCATAAAAAAAATAATATTTACCACATCATACTCAAATTGTATAAGTGTTATTGCTGATATTTTTATGGACAAAAATTAAGAATAAACTCTGATGTTAATGTAAATCAATGACATCTTTATGACATTCATAATAACCTGTTGCATTAAAAAAATATGCTGCAAATATCAGTTGCATTTGTATATTTTTAACAGTATACAATGTTAGTTAGATTATATGTAAATGCTTTGCTTTATGATCGAAGCTCTGTATTTCACAAATGTTTTAATATTGTAACAAATATTACAAACAAAATGATGAAAAAAAATTTTGACAGCAAAAAAAAAAGTAATTAGACCACAGAAGGCTCATTAAGACGTTTATCTTAAACACTTTACTGTAAGGTTTTGTTAACATTGGTCAACTTTAGTTAATGTGTAAGGTCCACCCAGTTGGCCCAATGAAGGTGTCCACTGGTGGACGAAGGTTCACTGCGTGTTCGGCCTTTCCAGTGCACAATGTTGTTTCAGTTTAACTTTAACTCATATCTGACTCCAATTTGAATATGGGGTGGTTTAGAATGTTAATATATTTATCTTTCGTTTTATCTGGCTCCAATCATAAAATATTAAGAAGAATAATTTAATATATAATTTAGATAAATGTTTGAATCTTTTGTCTTCACTTTTAACTATTACATTTGTTCATGTGGGTGCTAATGTCGCTCAGAGGAATCGCCTCTGCCGATGGCGTCCCTCACGGTCACACTCTCGTCAGTCTTGATTATTAAACAGGGGTAATTGACTAATACCTTTAGATGGCCGCTCCTATGCTTGCTCATTCTAAAGTATTTTTGATTAGTCCCCCTTAGATGTACACCCTTGAGTAAAGACAATATCATTTCTAATCAGAGGTCAAGACCATTGTTATAAATGTAAGCGACTACTGTTCTCTATCATTTTGGTTTAGCCAAACCTATAGTTTCCCATGTACACTTAATTTAGAATATAATTACTTTCAAACAAGGGTCAGGCACCCTATCTAAGTTAGTCGTGCAACACCTTGTTGCCCTAGATGGAAATAACTCCTTTTCCACCTAAGTACACTTAATCAATATCAAGAGTCAGTCATATCCCTAAAATATAGTTAGTAACCCCAATGCTCCTCAACTAGACTTTAGTCCATCTACTGACTTGATGCAGGAAGTGTGGAAACAAGGATACAGTGTAATCTACTAAAATGAATAATTACAGAGTAAGCAGAATGCGTTCAAACATAACAGTTTAATAGTCAGGTAAATATGTATTATGCCAATTAATCAATTCATAAACAATCGATAGGTAACAAAAGATACCTGAAGCTATATATTTATTATTTTGATCATGTCTATTTATGAGGGAATGAGACCATTAAACCAGTCGCACTGAGATATTTCAAATGATATCAAACATGATAGATAAAGTCACTTAGATTGATATAGAACATTCGTACTTAGAAATGATCATTCTGAGTGAGATGAAGTGGAGGGTGAGTGAACGGGGTTGCGGGAGATGCTCCAAATGTAAAGGAGGGAAATGAGAGGAGTGAACTTTCCCGCATTCCTACATGGTGAGGTGTGGAGTAAGCCCATGCTTGTATTGTCAAAGAAATCAAAGTATTTGTGGTATCTCAAATCTTACCATGTGATCTAACAATGAACAAACTTTCTGCATCATTTAATAGTTAAAATTAATTTATGCTCACAAATTACATTATGGGATTTTGATTTATGCTCCAAAAACATTTGAACTTTTCCTTTTAGTACTTTTTAGTAGTTTCAAACAATATATGGTGCTCAGCATGAATAAATACACCCACATTTGAAAATGAATATTTTTATCCGTTTCTCAGTGAATCTAGTCAATATATGTTGGTGCATTTAAACAAAACAGTTTTATTAAATAGTTTTACTTATTAAAATAAGAGTTTAGTCACCCAACATCTTTATGAATAGATAGATAATACATTTAAATTTAAATGAGTTATTGGAAAAAAAAACTAATTGATTTTATCTTAAACTTCTACCATTCATTCATTCGTTCATTTTCTTTTCTTTTCTGTTCTTAGTCCCTTTATTAATCTGGCCACAGCGGAATGAACCGCCAACTTATCCAGCATATGTTTTATGCAGAGGATGCCCTTCCAGCCGCAACCCACCACTGCGAAACAGTTTTTACCATTTATTAAAATGTAATTTAATATTTCCCCAAAATATATACATTTTACATTTAATTAATTTTTTGTTGAATCCTTTCCAGTGGTGGCGATGCAGTGACGCAGTAGGTAGTGCTGTCGCCTCACAGCAAGAAGGTGAGACATCTGTGACAACACTCATTTATGTTGAGCAACAATTAGCCCTTCTGTGAATGTTTATTTCTTTTTTAATTATTATTTTAATTACCCTAATTTGCCAAGTTAACCTAATTAGTTAAGCCTTAAAACTGCACTTTAAGCTGAAGACTAGAATCGTAAAAAATATCTAGCTAAATATTATTACTGTTACTATTACTGTCATCATAACAAAGATAAAAGAAATCAGTTATTAGAAATTATTAAAACCATTATGTTTAAAAATGTGTTGAAAAAATTCAAAATTTCTTTCTATAGAAATTGCGGGAAAAATATTTACAGGGAGACTAATAATTCAGGAGGGCTAATAATTCAGACTTCAACTCTATATGCTATATTACTCTATTATTTGTTTTCTTGAATGCTTAAAATATGTGTCCTTACTGTATTATGCTGTTTTGTAGCATCAAGTGTCTTAATTATAGACCAACATAAATCCTAATGTTACAAAAAATATTCATAATGTCAGGCATAATGATGTAGAATTTATGCATTGAAGGGTTAAAGTACCGATGGTGGAAGTACTATTTCTAAATACATATTATAGATTCTACTGTTAATGATTCATAATGTTACACATAATACTGGTTTGGTTGCATCATTGCTTGCATGCATTGTTTGCATGGTATTACAATAGCAAGCCATCTTTAGGGAGGTCATTAGGGTCTTCTAGTGTGATTTTGTCCTCTTGACGCTGTCCATTGGGCTCTGTTTTATTGACCTTGTACTTCAGACTCATCAGTGCCTTCTTTAAATAGCCTCCCAGGGAATTGATGTGTTTTGAGAAATAATGACCTCTAATTAACATGTTTACCTAGTCTCACATTTGTCCCCTTTTCTCAAAGGTACAGCACTTGAACATGTCCACAGATGGCTCAACAGCAACTGTATCTGGCCATTTAATTCAGCCATTATGATACTTAGTTATCTTCATATTTTACAATAGTTTTTGCCATTCAACATTTCTGAAATTACAAAAAGATTGGAATCCTTTTAGCTTTGTAATATAATGTTCATATTTAATAATATTTGACCTTTGTCAGCAATTCTGCCAATAATAATTAAGCAACACTAGGCCAAACCAACAAATCCAGGCTTTGCTCATGGAGCGTAGGCCCTGCTTATTAAATTATAAACCAAATCCCAAAAAATGATCCTAAGATTGCTTATACTGACTTTGAATCACAGCTTGGACTAAATAAAATGTAATGCTATTGTGTTAGACTTTAATTTGAACTGTTTGTTAATAATGAGAATTAGAATGATCTGTTCTCCCAGTTTACTGAAAGCCTACATTGTGAGAAAATATCAAAGCAATTACCTTTATATATGATAATTACACCTAATGAGCTGTACTATTAGCTGCTGCCATATGCTCTGCTTTATTGTGTCTATTAGACTACCAGCACACAATTCGATGGATTAATGACATCAATTCTTGTAGAAATGCCTTCTAATGTGTGATCAAACTGTTGTTGTGTGAGAGCACAAACTGGATATTGGTAATGCAGCATGAAATATTACTACACTGAAAATGTATATTCACCCAGATTTATGATGCTTAATTTTTTTCACAAAAGGATTAAATATATACTAATTTAGCAGTTTTATTCAAGCACTCTTTCGTGAAAGAACTTATATCGACACTATTTTGTTTACTTTTTATTATTGTAACTAATGCTAATACAGTTTATACTAATATATTACCTCAGAAATAATAATGCTGTCCTTAGTTTTAAATGCCATCTACAATGACAGAACTCATCATTTTAGCAAAATATCAGATGCAATGTTCAGATATAATAATTATAATAATAAAAAATATAATAATTTCTGACATGCCTTAACCTCTTTCCCTTCATTTGGTCTCATACAGTAAGTTACTGGAACAAACTACTTTTATTTATGCAAGATACAAACAACAAATACAGTAGTACAAAACCAAAAATTGTATAACCTAAAGTATCTGAAGTGAAGACAAGTTCAGACAGAACAAAACACAGTGTAAGAGAAAAGTGAATTATAATTATATGCTCTTTAAAAAATATGGTGTGATAGACTAGACTTATTTATTTATTTTACAACCCCAAATCAGAAGTTGGGACAGTATGGAAAATGCAAATGAAAAAAGAAAGCAGTGATTTTCAAAAGTACTTTGACTTGTGTTTCATTGCAGACAAAATGAAGCCAAAACATTTTATCTAATCAACTTCACTTCATTTGTAAATATACATCCTTTCCTGTCATTCAGACCTGAAAAACATTAAAAAAAAAAGTTCAAAATTCTACTTTAAAAAAGTGAAAGAGCAGGAATAATTAAGTAAATTGGTTAAATAGTGAAGTAAATTGGTTAAATAATGATGTGATTTGAAACAGGGGATGTCGAGGACCGCAGGATTGCCAACAAATAAATGAGAAAATTTTGTAAACGTTTAAATACAATGTTCCTCAAAGAAAGAATCTGGAGCAATTTCAGTGCATAAAGGACAAGGGCACAAGCCTAAGCTAAACTACCATGATCTCAGATCCCTCAGGCGGCACTGCATCAAGAATCCTCATCATTTATATGTGATATCACTACATGGGATCAGGACTACTTTGGCAATCTTTTGTCAAGTACCACAATACATAGTTACGTCCACAAATGCCAGTCAGAATTCTACTGTGCCAAATGGAAGCCCTGTGTTAACAGTGTCCAGAAGTGTCGTTGACTTCTCTGGGCTCGGAGGCATCTGGGATGGACCATCACAGTGGAAACGTGTACTGTGGTCAGATGAATCAGTATTTCAGGTATTTTTTGGAAGAAATGGACGCTGTGTGACCAAAGAAGAAAAGGATCATCCAGACTGTTACCAGCAACAAGACCAAAAGCCAGTGTCTGTCATGATATTTAGGATTGTGTCAGTGCCCTTGGCAAATGTAAGTTACTTCTGTGAATGTGTGGTGCCTTTTGAAGCACAAAATGTGACAACGAATACCCGTGCTGTTGCCCACATTAAGAGTTGTTTGCAGGAATAATGGGACAAAATTATTAATTTAATTAAACGTTTCTGGTCTTTGAATCCTTGTATTCTGGAAAGTTTTATATTTTTATTGGGTTTGATTACAGGCTTTGATTTTTGACAAACACAGAAAATTAATTGTGAGAAATTAGGAAAATCACAGTCTAATCAAAATCACAACTTAAAAGCTACAAAAGGTTTTAAAATGACATGTCAAATAGTCTGAAACTACTATATGAAGTTTCTTAAATGAAATGACAAAATAAATACATTTACTCTGGCTAAATGTGAAGATTTACAGTACATCCAATATCAGCAAACACTCACAGCGTTTTTCTAAAAACCACAATGTGGAAGGTCAAAAATTGAGGCCTGACTGTTGATGACTGTCATGAAGAGTGCAGTGAACTGTCCATGACTCTCACATCTGGGACCTGCTGAAGAAACTATTGCCCAAGGGGGACAATTATCAAACCCATGATAGTTAATGACCTCTGGATCTTTTTATTCTCCTCTCATGCCACATTAATCCCAGTGTGTAACACTGTGAGACAAACTTGAGAACTTATCCAAATCTACAAAGTGTGTACTGCATTACATGTAAACTAATGGACAATTATTTGTTTGTGTAGGTAAAGTTAAAGTGATCTAAGATTGTGCTCAGCCTTATGATTTTAGATAGAACTTAAGATGACACCATTTGACATTTATCAAATGTTTTTAAGGGCATTGAATGTCAATTTAAATACATTATGTAGACCCCCTTTTACTGCAGCACTGCTGATCTGATACATTTAAACATTAAAAGTGCAATGCACATTCCACAAATCGTAATATATTGCTTTTGGTATGATGATATGCTCTGCTATTGGGATTATATAGTGAAAAACACTGGGAAAAAACTCCACAGGCCCTAAACCTGAACTATGGTTTGTTCGATGGCTGAGTTGTGCAGGTTGAGCCCAAGTACTTGGCTCTTGTTTCTTGACTATTATGCCAGAATGAGAGTATAGTTCCAAGCAATACTGGCCTAAAAATAAAAAAAGTTTTAATATTTCATTTTCTGTCGATTTTCCGGTGATTGGTTGCAGCTGGAAGGGCATCTGCTGCAAAAAACATATGCTGGATAAGTTGGCAGTTCATTCCACTGTGGTGACCCCAGATTAATAAAGGGACTAAGCCAAAAAGAAAATGAATGAATGAATTTTTCATCTGTTTTAATACACAATGTAACTACAGACTTACGATTATTTTCAAAACTGAACAAATCGCTACTGGTCAAATCCGATTAAAGTCATTATGCTAAACTAAGCGAAAAGTGACGCTAGAACAAGAAATCGGCTGAATGGTTTCAAAAATGGTTTAAGTGAACTGTTTGACTTGTAAAATGATCCTTAAAAAAGAAAAACCTCCTTAAAACCTCCAGCAGTCTCCTTAAGGCCCTGTGATACATCAACAAAGTTTTTTTTGTTCTTCATTTAAGGGCAAAAAGAAGTTCTAAAAGGATCAGTAAAGGTATACTGCCCGCGAGACTTCCGACACCCATGCATACCCACTGCTAAACACAACAAAATTGGCAGCTGAGAGAGAATAGCAGTTTTATAAACATCTAGCAAACAGCCAGAAGTGCCACTGCTTCTATTTTGCTGTGGACAGACACAGAATGGAACAATGTTTAGAACTATCAGAAGTGCCACAACGCGGTTCTGCTTCTTATCTGGTGAGTGAAACCCTCTGAGTCTTTCCGCGAGCGATAGTACAGTTGTAAGCTCTGCTACTCGACCCTTCAGCATGTTCATGTTGTTAATTTGGCGTTGTTGTGCTGGATGTTTTTCTCCTGTCTGACAATGAGCTGTGAGAATACGAAGCACGTCAACGAAGGGGATCCATGACACACTCACCGATTGTGTGATCGTCACAGACCAATGGAAGCTCAAAGGTGTTTAGGAACAAAACAAACTCCCCCAAAAAGTTTGCTTTGCTGAGCTGTTTTGAACTGCTGATACAAACTCAGAAAGAACTTAATTGTGGCTAGATTTGATTCGAAATGATCTCATTTCAGTTCTTTTTTTGATTTCGTATGAAGTATAGCCTTTAGACTCCATTTCCTTGTTTGATGCTTGCCAAAAATTTGAGGCTAAAATATAATATCATCTTTTTATACAACATTTTGGTATTGAAAATAGGGATAATTTAGTCCATCATCTCACAGATTTTGTTGTTTTGTTTTTAATTTACACATTAAACACATTTTGGTGACCTTTTTTTTTTTTTTCTAATCCAGCAATGAAGGCAGCTGTCTAACTTCCTAACTTCATCAAACATATCAAAGCTTTGTTGTTTTTTTTAGATTAAACATAACTGCAAAGATTTAAGAAGTTTTCAAAGTTTTAAGAGCTTAATTATAAATAATCCCAAGATGTTTTATAATCTCTTTGGATGATTTCCCAACAGAAAAAAAACTGCTATAAGAACTAAGACTCTCCGCTCTCCAGACATCCAGTTCCCAGGTTGTTGGCTGGTTTGTTGATAAACACTTGCCTTTTTCTCACTTTGATACTCTGATTATTCATTGATGTGGATGCTGTGAATGAATTGTCTTATGTGCATTTTTTTCCAGATATTTTTCTGTGTGATTTAAAGCAATTTACATAATGTGATGGATAACAGGTCTTATCCTGTCACACTGACCCTCATGGTGCCAAAAGATTCTAAGTCATATAGACATGTGTATTTCACTTGTTTTCTTCTTCTTTACCTGCTGATATTGTCAATCAATATTCGTCTTGTTATGGTCATCATCATGGAGAAAGTTCTTCATGAACCAATGTACATCTTCTTATGTCATCTGTGTATAAATGGTGCTTATGGAGCGTCAGGATTCTACCCTAAATTTCTGTCGGATTTAATATTGGATTCATACGTGATCTCCTCTCACATGTGTGCTCTGCAAACCTATGTTATCTACAGCTCTTTACTTTCTGAGATCACAATATTAACAGTGATGTCTTATGATAGATATGTAGCCATATGTAAACCTCTAAACTATCATTCCAAACTAACCAAACATACTTGTGCAATGTTAATTCTGCTCTCATGGATTGTTCCCAACTTCTCTGTGATTCCAGGAATCATGTTGGCAAACCTGAGGCCATTTTGCAAATATCATATTGATAAATTTTATTGTGACAACTGGTCAGTTGTGAAACTGTCTTGTGCATCCTCTTTTATCAATGATGTCTATGGATATATTGTTGCTGCCTTATTTATGGGTTGTGCAGTGATTACTATTGTGTCTTATATTAAACTGGTTGCTGCATGTAAAAAATCTTTAGAAAACAGAAAGAAATTCTGGCAAACTTGTCTGCCACATTTATTTTCATTGATAAATTTAGTGTTTACTTTGCTTTTTGATTTGGCATATGGCAGATATGGTTCAAATGACATTCCAGAGAGTCTTCGCAGTTTTTTGGCCTTAGAATTAGTCATAGTGTCTCCGGTTTTTAATCCTTTAATCTATGGTTTAAATGTTAGAGCAATACGTGAAAGAGTGTTTACTTCATGCGTTAGAGCAACAGTGAATGTTCCAGGAGCTAGAAAAAGGCTACAGCATAATATAAATATTTTCAGTTGTTTGAAGAGATCATGTAAAACCCTGTGTTGTATTGTTTTTCTAAGTAAGTGTAATTTACTACTGTAAGTATATGTATACAGTATACACAATATGATTAAATTGTATCTAATAAAATGCAGATATTTTGCTTTTTTGTTCATATTCAATGAATGTGCTAAGTGAACACACCTTCTTTGTTTTGAATCAGTAGTGAAATGCTTGTTTTGAGTGAACCGCTGCAAAAACTCCTCTGCAAAATTATAGTTAAAACATTTGTTGCATGTTTTACATTTGCAGTATGGTGAAAGTCAGTGAATGTTCTAATTATTTAATCAATATTTTAAAAAATGCTACATATCTGTATTATGTGTCTATTTGTAAAGTTTGACAATAAATAATAGGAAGCTCAAGGACAAAATTCCAGCAAAACATACCCAACCGGAATTTCCTGTTCAATTATCAACCCTAGGTTTAATCAAATTGCATTCATGTCATACAGGATCTTATCCAGGGATCCAAACTTCTGAAAGTGAAAAGGCTGAAATGCACACAGATGCAGGGACATTATTAAAATGTGTATATACAGTACATGTACCCAAATGCATCACACATTACTATTTCTTATCACCGTTTGGTAAAGTCATTGTACTACTGCAGCAGCCATAATACAGTAAACTCATGTTACAGTTGTCAGATTGCTTTCAGATATGATATTTGATAGTAAGCTTGGTGCACATTGTTCCAGATTTTCATGTTTTTTTATTCAAAAAAGACAAGGGATGTACTTGCATGACTAAATAGCTAACAGATAGGCATTTCAAAGATGGTCTTCGAATTTAAAAACAGAATGTAAAGGCATACTGAATAGTGTACAAAAGAATGTAACTTTAATCAACATAATCAAACAAGTGAAATGAAACATTTAATCATTAACATTCTCTAAAAAAAATGCATACATCCAATCTTACTAACTAAATTGTCTCTGTTAAAAGTTCTCTGACGTGCCTTGAAACACACATTAGTCAATGCATTGATGTAACTTCCACTGAAACAGAAAGACAGGATGAGAGCAGATCCTCCCCCTTTTAAAAAAGACAATTATTTATCACAGCTTGGCCAGAACTGTTCAGTGGCTGAAAGATGCACTGTGACTGAAGAAAACAGGCAAATTTTTAGAAATCATCAGTTTCACAACATGTGCAAAAAGTCACTGCACTACAACTAGCATGGACTGTAACAAAGATTTTCATTGGACAAGTTCAATCTTGACTACATTTGACACTGGTGTGTCTAGTATGATCTCCAATCTCACTAAACTGCCTAAGACACAGTACATGACCATTACCACTCACTAGACATGTGCACACTCTGGACATCACAGCCAGAAGGCGATTCAGGTCAATCGAGGGAAGAGCACCCCCCCTTCTGTGTGAAGTTTAGCTTTTCTTTAGATGGAGCTGAACTCAGATGCGATGTCAAGGGGTCCCTAGGTTTTGGTAGTTGATACGATCACTTAGGCTAGAGCCCCCTCTATGAGGGCACCTATGCCCTGCAGTGAAGTCTATTCATTGATTGATGCACTTTTCAACCAAACTTGCCCAATCGGTGTTTTCCTTCCTTCAATCCAAGCTGGAGAGTGGGCTGTCACCATCCACACTGAAAGTCTATGTTGCTGCCATGTCTACAGAAACATAGTGGATGGCAGAATGTAGGAAAGCATGACCTGGTTTTCTGGTTCTTCAGAGGCGTTAGGAGATTGAGGTCTCACGTGCCTCTTATACCCTCCTGGGATGTTTCTGTGGGCCTCCAAACTGCAGAGAGATCTATTTGAGCCACTCAATTCATTATCTTCTGTCTCTAACACAGCTCTGCTGACTGTGCTGGCTTTGACCAAGAAGGCCTGGGACCCGGAAGCATTTTCAGTTGACCTACTGGATAGCGGATGTCATTGCCTTTAAGTAAAATACTTAAGGTGAGCCATGTCCCCCAAGGAAGCAAGCACACTTTACCAGAAGTGTCACCTCCTGTGTGTTTGCATGCAGCACCTCTCTAAAAGATACCTGTAGAGCAGTGGGCTGAGTGACACCGAATACATTCGCAAGATTCAACAATCTCAGAGTAGAGCCAGTTTCCTCCCAAGTGCTGGGTAACTCCAGTCAGTCATGAGACTAAAAAAACTAAACTTGATTTCAAAAACAATTGCTGTGCCAGGTTCTCTAACCCGGAGCTGCGTGCACTTATACTACTTTGCTAGCTTGAGTTTCCCACTTGTGAACCCTTGAGTTCCTCCAAGGCCTGCTTCACCTGACTGCAGAGGAGTCAGGTGAGGGCCCATTATGTTGTTGCTATGCCCGCTTGGTCAGCCAACATTTTGGGGTATGCTGCCAGCTATGTGCAGCCCACTTTTCCAGACCACCACATATGCAGTGTTTGCCAGTGAGTCCCCCTACATAGGTGGACTCATGTTTTCCCTACCAGCTAATAATCTTTCATATGCCTGTGCCCCCCCAATTCAGGGCTAGCCCATATGTGTCTTTTTCACAGCTCTCCCCATTTGAGTAGCAGTGACTTTCACAGCATCCTTGCCCTTTGGGACTGGAATGCTTTCCCAATGTTCTTTCGTATCAGGCGTAAGTTGTAGTCCATATCTAGTTAGGCATGTAGATAAATACGACTTTCCAAAACGCTTTCCATTTCATGGCAATTAGGGCCAGGGGCATTGGATTGCTATTTGTTTTGCCAGAGACATCTGATGAAAAGCAGAGTGATGTCTCATAATTGTTGATACATATTGGTAAAATTGAGAGACTGACTCACTCACACTTCAGCTTTTTCCCTGCTTTATCAGGGATTGTCACAGAAGAATGAATCGGCAATTACTCAGGCCATTGTTTACACAGCGGATTCCCTTCCTGCCGCAAACCAGCCCTGACAGTACAACCCTCAGTACTGGGAAACACCCACACACTTTCCTATTCACACACTATGGCAATTTTAGCTTATCCAGTTCACTTATACCACATTGTCTTGGTACAGTGCTTCCGGAAAGTATTTATAGCGCTTCACTTCTTTGACATTTGTAATGTTACAGCCTTATTTCAAAATGGATTAAATTCATTTATTTTCTCAAAATTCTACACACAAATTGTTGCAAATTTATTAAAAATAAAAAACCTGAAAAATCACATGCACATGAGTATTCACAGCCTTTGCCGTGAAGCTCTAAATTGAGCTCAGGTACATTCTGTTTCCACTGATCATTCTTGAGATGTTTCAGCAGCTTAATTGGAGTTCACCCATGGTCAATTCAGTTGATTGGACAAGATTTGAAAAGGTATACACCTGTCTATATAAGATCCCAGGGTTGACAGTGCATGTCAAAGCACAAACCGAGCATGAAGACAAAGGAATTGTCTGTAGACCTCCGAGACAGGATTGTCTTGAGGCACAAGGCTGGGGAAGGATACAAAAAAATGTATTCTGCTCTGAAAGTTCCAATGAGCACAATGACCTCCATCATCCGTAAGTGAAAGATGTGTAGAACCACAAGGACTTTTCCTAGCGCTGGCCGGCCATCCAAGCTGAGTGAGGGGGAGAAGGGCCTTAGTCATGGAGGTGGTCAATAACCCAATGATCACTCTGTCTGAGCTCAAGCATTCTTCAGTGGAGAGAGGAGAACCTTACAGAAGGACAACCATCTGAGCAGCAATCCACCAATCAGGCCTGTATGGTAGAGTGGCCAGACGGAAACCACTTCTTAGCATTGGAATTTGACAAATGGCCTCTGAAGGACTCTCAGACCATAAGAAACAAAAATCTTTGGTCTGATGAAACCAAAAATTTAACTATTTGGAGTGAATGCCAGGCATTGTGTTAGGAGAAAACCAGGCACTGCCCATCACCAGGCTAATACCATCCCTACAGTGAAGCATGGTGGTGGCAGCACCATGCTGTGGGGATGTTTTTCAGCAGCAGGAACTGGAAGACTAGTCAGGATAGAGGGTAAGATGAATGCAGCAATGTACAGAGACATCCTGAATGAAAACCTGCTTCAGAGTGCTTTTGACCTCAGACTGGGGCGAAGGTTCACCTTCCAGCAGGACAATGACTCAAAGCACACCGCCAAAATATCAATGGAGTGGCTTCACAACAACTCGGTGAATGTCCTTGAGTGGCCCAGCCAAAGCCCAGATCTAAATCCTATTAAACATCTCTGGAGAGATCTGAAAATGGCTGTACATTGTCACTTCCCATCCAACCTGATAGAGCTTGAGAGGTACTGCAAAGAGGAATGGGCAAAAATTCCCAAAGACAGGTGGGTGTGCCAAGTCTGTGGCATCATATTCAAAGATACTTGAAGCTGTAATTGCTGTCAAAGGTGCATCAACAAAGTATTGAGAAAAGGCTGTGTATGTGTATGTACATGTGATTTGTCAGGTTTTTTTTTATTTTTTTTATAAATTTGCAACAATTTCAAAAAATCTTTTTCCACATTGTCATTATGGGGTTTTGTGTGTAGAATTTTGAGGAAATAAATGAATTTAATCCATTTAGGAATAAGGCTGTAACCTAAAAAATGTGTTAAAAGTGATCAGAGGCTGAAATCCAGCATCAGTGTTCCTGACCTGTCAGCTGTTATACTGTACTCAGCAGCTCTTCAATGCGCACACACACGCACGCACACACACACACACACACACACACACACACACACACACACACACACACACACACACACACACACACACACACACACACACACACACACACACACACACACAATAGATCTCTGCATTATAGACCAAACATATTACTGGCATGAAACTTAAGGTATGTAACGTTAAGCCATGCAATTTACCAAAAAAATAAAATTGCATTACAGATACTCTGCTGGCTGATTTGCATATTGATTGGTGAGCCATTTACAGTATGTTTCATTTAGTTAGTTTGTATTGTGTAGTATGTAGTATGTAGTATTTTCAATCAATATGTTCGTGGGACAGTATGTGTGTGTCAAACAATATGGTGAATTACATTTGTTTGGGTTGGTTATGTATTTGAAAAAAGAGAAAATGATCACTTTGGCGAGGCTTTGACGAGGCTCCATTTAAATGGCACACAATGCCGTCTGACAGTAAGGGTAAATGAATCGCAAATGTTGTTTTTCATTCCTATTAAACACATTTTTTGAATAATCAGTCCAGGAGGTGATGCTGATCAGCAGGAAGATTAGTTCAAAATGTTAAAAGCAAGTAAATTAGATTCAATTCAATTCACCTTTATTTGTATAGCGCTTATACAATGTAGATTGTGTCAAAGCAGCTTCACATAAAAGGTCACAGTAAATAGGAACAGTGTAGTTCAGTTTGTAGTGTTCAAGTTCAGTTCAGTTTAGCTCAGTTCAGTGTGGTTTAATAATCACTACTGAGATTAAAACTATTGTTTCAAAGCTGTCCAAATGTGATTGTTTATTTGCATCAAACTGCCGACCGGAAGTTTGAAGCATCCTCCTTAAGCATGCACGCAAAGCATAATGGGTAATTTTGCGTTCTTAGAAAAAGGTCTATACAGTAAACACATATTGGTGACCTAATTTTTTTTACCTAATCCAGCAATGAAGGGCAGCTGACTAACTTCATAACTTTACCAAACATCTCAAAGCTTTGATGCTATTTTTAGATTAAACATAACAATGGCAAAGTTTTCAAGATCTTATAATTAATCCCAAGATGTTTTATAATCTCTTTAGATGATTTCCCAACTGTAAAATAAACTGCTATAAAAACCAAGATTCTCAGCTTTCCAGACATCCAGTTCCCAATTTGTTGGCTGGTTTGTTGATAAACACTTGCCTTTTCTCACTTTGACACTCTGATCATTCAATGATATGGATGCTGTGAATGAATTGTCTTATGTGCATTTTTTTCAGATATTTTTCTGTGTGATTTAAAGCAATTTACATAATATGATGGATAACAGGTCTTATCCTGTCACACTGACCCTCATGGTGCCAAAAGATTCTAAGTCATATAGACATGTGTATTTCACTTGTTTTCTTCTTCTTTACCTGCTGATATTGTCAATTAATATTCGTCTTGTTATGGTCATCATCATGGAGAAAGTTCTTCATGAACCAATGTACATCTTCTTATGTCATCTGTGTATAAATGGTGTTTATGGAGCGTCAGGATTCTACCCTAAATTTCTGTCGGATTTAATATTGGATTCATACGTGATCTCCTCTCACATGTGTGTTCTGCAAACCTATGTTATCTACAGCTCTTTACTTTCTGATATCACAATATTAACAGTGATGTCTTATGATAGATATGTAGCCATATGTAAACCTCTAAACTATCATTCCAAACTAACCAAACATACTTGTGCAATGTTAATTCTGCTCTCATGGATTGTTCCCAACTTCTCTGTGATTCCAGCAATCATGTTGGCAAACCTGAGGCCATTTTGCAAATATTATATTGATAAATTTTATTGTGACAACTGGTCAGTTGTGAAACTGTCTTGTGCATCATCTTTTATCAATGATGTCTATGGATATATTGTTGTTGCCTTATTTATTAGCTGTGCAGTGATTATTATTGTGTCTTATATTAAACTGGTTGCTGCATGCAAAAAATCTTTAGAAAACAGAAAGAAATTCTGGCAAACGTGTCTGCCACATTTATTTTCACTGATAAATTTAGTGTTTACTTTGCTTTTTGATGTGACATATAGCAGATATGGTTCAAATGACATTCCAGAGAGTCTTCGCAGTTTTTTGGCCTTAGAATTAGTCATAGTGTCTCCGGTTTTTAATCCTTTAATCTATGGTTTAAATGTTAGAGCAATACGTGAAAGAGTGTTTACTTCATGCGTTAGAGCAACAGTGAATGTTCCAGGAACTAGAAGAAGGGTACAGTATGATATAAACATTTTCAGTTGTTTGAAGCAATCATGTAAAACCCTGTGTTGTATTGTTTTTCAGAGTAAGTGTAATTTACTACTGTAAGTATATGTGTACAGTATACACAATATGATTAAATTGTATCTAATGAAATACACATATTTTTGCTTCTTTGTTTTTTGTGAAATGCATACAGATACAGGGACATTATTGAAAAGTGTATATACAGTAAGTGTAACCAAACACTACACCTTACCATCACACTTTACTATTGCTCATCACTTTGTGGAAAAATCATTGCACCACTGCAGCAGCAACTCTGGATTTTCACTTACAGTAGGACTGCACATGTGTCAGATTACAGTTGTCAGATTGCTTTCAGATATGATATTTGATAGTAAGCTTGGTGCACATCTTTCCAGATTTTCATGTTTCTTTATTCAAAAAGACAGGGGGTGTACTTGCATGACTGAAATAGCTACCATAGAGGCATTTCAAAGATGGTCTTCGATTTTAAAAACAGAATGTAAAAGCATACTGAATAGTGTACAAAAGAATGTAACTTTAAAGTATCCAACAAAAATAAAAAAGACAAATGCAAAAATTGGTTGTAACATAACCAAACAAGTGTAAACAAACATTTAAACATAAACATTCTCTGAAAAAATGCATACATCCAATCTTACAAACTAAATTGTCTCTGTTAAAAGTTCTCTGAAGTGCCTTGAAACACACATCATCAGTCAATGCATTGATGTAACTTCCACTGAAACAGAAAGACAGGATGAGAGAAGATCCTCCAAATATGATCGCTAATCTCACTATACAGCCTAAAATATGTTACGTGACCATTACCACTCAGTGGACATGTGCACACTCTGGGCATCACAGCCAGGAGGCGCTTCAGGTCAATCGAGGGAAGAGCACCCTCCCTTCTGTGTGAAGTTTAGCTTTTGTTTGAATGGAACTGAACTCAGAAGCCATGTCGGGGGTCCCTAGGTTTTGGTAGTTGATACGATCACTTAGGCTAGAGCAGGGATGGGCAAACTCGATCCTGGAGGGCCGGTGTCCCTGCATAGTTTTGCACCAACCCTAATCAAACACACCTGCTTGTAGCTTTTTAGTGATCTTAAAGACACTAATTAGGGTGTTCAAGTGTGTTTGATTAGTGTTGGAGCAAAACTCTGCAGGGACACCGGCCCTCGAGGATCGAGTTTGCCCATGCCTGGGCTAGAGCCCCCTCTATGAGGGCGCCTATGCCCTGCAGTGAAGTCTATTCATTGTTTGGTGCACTTCTCAACCAAGAAGATCTCTCCGAACTGCAGAGAGATCTATTCGAGCCACTTAATTCATTATCTTCTGTCTCTAACAGCTCTGCTGACCGTGCTGGCCTTGATCAAGATGGCCTGGGACCTGGAGGCATTTTCAGTCAGCGAATCATGCCATATCTAAGCAAAGGTTGCCCTTCTGGATAGTGGATGTCATTGCCTTTAAGTAAAATACTTAAGGTGAGCCGTGTCTCCAGAGGAAGCAAGCCCACTCTACCAGGAGTGTCACCTCCTGTGTGTTTGCATGCAGCACCTCTCTAACAGACATCTGCAGCGCTGTGAGCTGAGTGACACCGAACACATTCACAAGATTCTACAATCTCAGAGTAGAACCAGTTTGCAAAAAAGTGCAAAAAAGCTAAATGAAATGACAAATAAGGGCAAATGCTAAAATTTGTTGTAATCAACCGCATTAAATCAAACATTATTTATTGAAAATATTGGTGACCATGAAAGCTGAATAAGTAAGCTTACCATTAACATATATTTTGTTAAAAGAGGAAAATCTTTGGCTGTGATACAACTATTTTTAATATCTGGAATCCGAGGACTCAATACATTCAATTACATTCAAGTTATCTAAATTAAGTGTTTATCAATGATTGTATGATTCTTTAACTCTTTAAATATTATTAGCCACAAGGGCTTGACGAATCAGGGATTGATGTGCAAAATTTTAAAAGAATAGTCAGAGAGAGCGATTGTGGATAGTCATGCCCCATATTCAAGATTTGCATTTCAGTCTATCTATACTGAAACAAAGCACAGAGTAGTGTGGACGCCAATTTCCATCGCATATTTAGCATCTGTAGAGGGAGGGACACTTCAGATAGTAGAGAGCATTTGATTGGTCAGAGGATCTACTGAGAAGCTCAAGTACTATGTGATTTAAGTCATTAAAAAAAAAAAAAAAATCGCTGATCCATACTGGTGGAAGTGAGAGACTACAGGTTTTGCTGCGTTCCAGACAACTAAAAATTAAGAGCTTCTAACTTCTTACTTGCATTCTCAGAAATAAAGAAGTTTTGTCCCATTTATACCGAAAGGGTTCATATTCATATCTTAAAAGTACAAATCAGTACCTAAAAAGTACAAAAATGTACCTCTTGAACTTTATAGATGATGATATGTACCTTTGAGATACCAACATGGACATGGACCCTTTAGAAACAAACATGTAACTTTTGAAAAAGTACAGCCCCAGTGGTTTTAGTACCTTTATTTCTGAGAGCATGGAAAAATTGTCCAACACCCCAAGAAGTTGAACATCCAACCTGTGAACTCGGGGCAGATCAAAGAACCCTGACTACTAAATACGGTCTGTAGCTTTTTTTTGTCTGCATACAGCAGCTACCTGTTTTTCTGTTCGTTAGTCATAGAATTTAACATTTAAACACTTAAAGTGGGAACCAATGATTTGATTGCAATCTAATATACAAATAGATAACTCTGATTTTAAACAGTGCATATTTGAAAATTTAAAGGCCATGGACCAGGGGGCTCATTACTAACGATGGTGAGATGAGAAACTAGCAACAGATGAAGGAAATTTAACATTTAATAAAGCAATTAATGTTGATATCATGTACACGCTCCTTTAAATCATTATTATCAGTACTTAATGTTCATAAATATAAAAGATGGCAAAATCTTATAAAAAAAATTGGATGTGTACTGAAAGCAAGGGGGATCCAGCATGTTGATGAGGTGCTCGTGGACAGCTCATGCCCTCACTGCGAGAGCATGTCTGTTGCGCACCTGAAATCGTGGCTCGCACTTGCAAAATCATGAACCCCCTGTTGTTCCCCACATAGCAGTGAACACTCGACCAGATCTGAGGCCCACAGTGAATGCTTATTCATAGCTTCTTGGCCCACAGACCACCACTCCTCCACAGCACTCCCTACCCAAGATTTGGGTGTTTGTAGTGGTTTATCCTCCGGGATGACCACGCTTCTGTTTGATGACATCAGAGAACAAACGTATATTACATCCTTGATGGCCAGCGGGTATGAGGCTATTTCCCAGCTGGTGGTCCCTGCCACCTGGAGGGGTAAGCTGAGACCCCAGTCCAAGAAGTGGGGTTATCTGTGTTCGTCCCCAGGCTTGATGCATGAGCTCTGCACAGTAATTGACTATGCTCTCATGACCACTAAGTCGGCCATCCATGGCCTGGGGAAGACAATGGCCAATAGTGGTCCAGGAACGCCACCCTTCGTTTACTTTGGTAAATATGCACCAAAGTTGGCGACATTGTCTGAGAATTTACCTAGGAGTTCTTGGCAGTGCAAGAACAGTTGAGCGCGATGGGGTAGATGGCAGGCTCAGAAGACTGCTCCCCTGCTGGGCCCATCCACTTTGACTAAGTCTGCTAAGAGCGCCACTAAGTCTGGTAAACGGGCTGGATCCCCCCTGCAATGAATGCAGCATGTCACATATGTCAAATGGTACCCAAGAAAAAGTAATTTATTCTCTCTATAGGTGTGAAGCCCGAGTGCTGCCAGCATGGGACGTAAATGGGACACACTCCGAGGGCATCAGAGGATGACTCCTTTTCTCACACCTCCTGGAAGGAAGGTAAGAGCCAGTTATTCACTTTCAGTTCTTTCTTGGGATGCACTGCTTCCCGGGGTGAGCACCCCCTATTTAGAGTTGCCCCACTTTAGGTGTGCTAGCGATCGCTCCAATAGTGCCACTGGTTTGGGGTCTGATTGCCTGGTTAGTGCTTCCAAGCCCATTGTAATGGCGCATCTGGATGGTCAGACTCGATGATGCAATTCAGTTCACCAGACGACCTCTCAGTTTATGGGCATGTACTTCACGGTGGTCAATGCTGCAGTTGCCCCTGTATTGTGCAAGGAGATTGCTGTCCTCCTGGCGAAGGATGCAATCAAGCCAGTCCCTCTAGCTGAGCTGGAGAGCGGGTTTTACAGCCAATATCTGCACAGGATGCAATTCAAAATGTCCATGCAAAAACGCATCCCCTAATGCATCAGTCCCTGAGATTGGTTGCAGCTATAGACGCTGACTTCCATCTCTCAATTCTCCTCTCAGCATGGATGCACTGGCTTACAGCTGGCCTTGGGGTTTGAGCAATATGCTTTTTCTACAGTGAGCCTGATTGACATACCCTGTACATGGTCAAAGAGGATGAAGAAGGGGTCTTGCTTGTTGTGCCTCTGTGGCCCAACTGGACTTGGGTTTCCGAACATCCCTCATGATGACCACTCCTTGGCGAATTCCTCTGAGTAAGGACCTCCTTTCTTAGGGAGGGGGCAACATCTGGCACCCATGACCAGATCTCTGGCACCTCTTACCTAGAAGTGGAGTCTTTTCCTGAGTGGTGTGCTTGGTGTCAAAAATCGCTGCGCCATTCTCCCTAACCCGGAGCTGAGTGCACTTATTCTACTCTGCTTATCGAGTACCCCGACTAGTGAACTTTAGAGATTTCCTCCCAGGCACATGACTTTGTCTGGTATTGCCACTTTGTTAACCCGCGTTTTGGGGCTAGGTGGCAGCTATAAGTGATCCCGCCTGGTGATTTCATATGTGTCAGTTAAAAATGGTGAGTTTCCCCACTTAGGCGGACCCAGTTTTTACTACCAGCTACTGTGACCATCTTACGCGAATGTAGTACTATCCCTGGATAGGACCACCCCATATGCTTATATTGTCATTAGTTCTCCCCACTTGGGTAGCAGTTGGCCTCTGCAGCATCCTTCCCCTTTGGGAAGGACACTCTTCCACAAAATACTGTTCTATCTCTAAAATTCCTAGTCTTCAGTTAGCTATGTAAGAAACTTTTACAACTCCCTAAATCCTAATCTTCCCATATTCAGGTAATCAAGGGCCTGGGGACATTGGAAGGTTGCACCTTTGGTGATGCTTGTGTGCTCACGCTATGCTTGACAAACATCTCACTAAATGCGTGGAGGGCCCAGCTACTGTGCCACTTTCCATACATTACCCCAATGTCTTGTGGCCACACAACTCATAGTTCCCGACCTGAAAGGGAACATCTCGGTTACTGTCGTAACCCTTATTCCCTGAAGGATGGAATGGAGACGTTGTGTCTCAATGCCACAGTAGCTGAATCTCCAGCTAGAAACTGGGCACTCAGCTTCTCTAGCATTAAAGCCTGGCTTGCTCATCTTTACGTGTGGGCTATATACACATTATAATTATAATCAGCTGCAGCTATGAAGGGCTCCCCTTTGCCAATTCATGGGCATTTCTTGGTCCCTTTTCTTAATCTTCAAGAGTGATTGCTCATCTGGCAATTCCCCCAATGTGCCATGCCGACACAATGTCTCTGTTGTCTCCTTCAGGGAATAAGGTTTACGACAGTAACTGGGACGTTATGCAGAATGATGTCACTGCTGCAGTAACAAATGTAAAGATATTATATCCATTAGGAAACAATATTTTCGTTACAAAGACTATTTTTTCTTTTCTCTCACAGAATGGCCTTGATTTTTGTGCCTGAGTGTTTCTTTGAACTGCTATGCATTTTTGACATGACAGGGCACACAGAACCATTGATTTGTGTCTTATTAATACGCATGGCAGGTTATGAGGTACTAAATATGGTTAAAAGTGTGTGTGTAAAGGTCGGCAGATTCTCAGGTAGACTGTTTCTGTAGGTCATTCTCAGTATCCTGGTATACATTCATTTTTAGGAAGGTTTCTATGCAAAGTTTTTAGAAATGACGCCCCAGAGCTTTGAATTTCCCAGAGAGTTTGTTGGATAAAGCCTCAGAGAACTCTGCAAAAAATAAATATATAAGCAGGTCAGTGGTGCATGACTCTACTTCATAATGTGCGGTAACATTTTAGTGGTGTCAGTTGTCATTGCATTTTAATACCATGTATGCATGTATTTTTGCATTTGAAGTTTTATCTTGAAGAATAGACTTTAATGCTTATCAGATATTTGAGATTTTTGCATTGGCTATTTACAAATATAAGTAACTGATGGATAATACAACACATTTTGAAACCTACACTCTGATGGAACCTCTAAATGTTTTAACAGGGGTTCGCAAAAGAATCGTAAAAAAAATGCATGAATGTAATAAAAAATGAACAAGCATGAAGTTCGTTGGGCATGAAGCAAGTCATTGCTTGAAGATTACCTTCACCACTAAGACAACAAACCAGTACAACACAGAATCAGCAAGATCACTTGATATTATTTGTCAAATACTGCATGGCATGCTCAATTTGTACTTCTTTTTCATGCTGATTTGTGTCCATTTTCTGAACAGTATGTCTATTTTCCAGCTGTAACTTATTAAACTGTTTTTTCTGGCTCAAAATAAAGCAGATGTGGTACCACGATTGTGCCTACAATGAGCTTTAATACATGTTCTTGATCCAATGATCAGATGATTGAAGACAAATGGCGGTTATCAAGTTAAACCATATAGTTTATTAAAAAAAAGGCCTTTGGTGCCCTAAGATAGGAAGCTTTGGCATGTCAAGTGGCAGACAAAAGACAACCATATAAATGCCGGGTGCAGACTTACTTTATTAAGTCTGGGGTAAAATCCAACAGAAGTAAGGCTTTAAATATGATTTCTTCTTTCATCTGTGACCTCTAGGCTTTTGCGATCTACAGAACAGCTGTAGTGTAAATATTCTACATTGACAGCAATTAAGTAGAACAGCGAAATTAAATCATAACCTCTACAAACTCTCTCAACATCTCATCCATGTCTCAAGACACGTATTCCACTTGTTATCTTTTTCTTTACCTGCTTATATTGTCAATTTATATTTGTCTTGTTATGGTTATAAGCCTGGAGAAAGCTCTTCATGAACCATTGTACATCTTCTTGGGTCATCTTTGTAAATGGTGTTCATGGAGCGTCAGGATTCTACCCTAAACTTCTATATGATTTAACATTAAATTTATGTTATCTATTCTCACGTGTGCTTTGCAAACCTTTGTTATCTGCAGCTCTTTAATCTCTGAGATCACAATATTAAGATGATGTCTTATGATTGATATGTAGCCCAGCTTTCCAAGATCTCTGATTCCAGCAATCCTGTTGGAGGCCATTTTGTAAATATCATATTAATAAATTCAATAATGTCTATGGATATATTGTTATTGCCATGTATATTAGCTGTGCAGTTAGAACTTATAGTGGGAACTCTTTATTTGATTACAATCTCTAATATGTAGTACAAATAACTCTTATTTTAAACAGTGATTTTAAACAACTGCTTCTCAGAAGATTAAAAGTTAACCAGATCTTTGAATTTCCCCTAGAGTTTGTTGGATAAAGCCTCAGAGATATCAGATTCAGCTAAATATTAATATATAAGCAGGCCAGCAGTGCATGATTCTACTTCATAATGTGCAGAATCACAACTTGGAGCAATGCAATGGTAACTATTTATTGGTGTCAGTTCTCATTGTATCTTAATACTATGTATGCTATATTTTTGCATTTGAACTTTTATCTTGAAGAAAGAGCTTATCAGTTATTTGTTAATTGCATTGGCTATTTACAAATGTAAGTAACTGATGGATAATATGACAAATTTTGAAACATACACTCTGATGGAACCTCTAAATGCTAAATCCTACAGGTATATTTATTTCATGTGCTTTTTCTTTCTTTATACTCTGATACTGTTTGTGAACAGTTGGCTTATCGTTGTTATTGTCATAGAAAGACCACTTCATGAGCCAATGTACATTTTCCTGTGTAATCTGTGTGTAAATGACATTTATGGATCTTTAGGTTTTTACCCTAAATTCTTGCATGATTTAATATTGAATTCATATGTTATTCCTTCTTACATGTGTGCTATTCAGGCTTTTATTGTTTATAGTTATTTAATGTGTGAATTTTCTACATTGGCAGTGATGGCATATGACAGACATGTGGCCATTTGTCTACCTTTAGACTATCATACAAAGATGAACAGATTTTCATGCAGCATATTACTTGTCCTATGTTGGATCATACCATTTCTCAGTATGTTTATTGCTGTCTTCTTATCAAATAGATTGGTACTTTGTAAAAATCATATTGACAAGTTATATTGTGACAACTGGTCAATTGTGAAACTCTCATGTGGATCATCTGTCATCAATAACATTTATGGATTTATTTTTATTTCTTTATATTCTGTACTTGTGATTGTGATTATTGTATCTTATCTAAAACTCATCATTGCATGTAAAGCATCTTTAGAGTGCAGAAGGAAATTTTTGCAGACATGTGTTCCTCATGTCATTTCATTGATAAATCTCTCTGTAGCAACACTTTTTGATAACTTTAGTAACAGATTTGGCTCAGATGATGTCCCTGCCAACCTACGATTTTTTTTAGCTTTAGCGATGATTGTAGTGCCACCTATTTTGAATCCTGTAATCTATGGCTTAAAACTAACAGAGGTTCGCAAAAGAATCTTAAAAAAATGCATGAATGTAATAAAAAATGAACAAGCATGAAGTATGTTGGACATGAAGCAAGTCATTGCTTGAAGATTACCTTCCACACTAAAAAAACAGACCAGTACAACACAGAATCAGCAAGATCAATCCAATATATATATATATATATGTAATATGCAATATAAATATGCTCAAAATGAAGCAGATGTGGTACCATGATTGTGCCTACAACTAGCTTTAATACATTTTCTTGATCCAATGATCAGATGATTAAAGACAAATGGCGGTTATCAAGTTAAACCATATAGTTTATTAAAAAAAGGCCTATGGTGCCCTAAGATAAGAAGCTTTGGCATGTCAATTGGCAGTCAAAAGAGAACCATATAAATGCCGGGTGCAGACTTACTTTATTCAGTCTGGGGTAAAAATCCAACAGAAGTAAGGCTTTAAATATGATTTCTTCTTTTATGTGTGACCTCGAGGCTTTTGCGATCTACAGAACAGCTGTAGTGTAAATATTCTACATTGACAGCAATGAAGTATGAGATTGATGTGGTCCTAAGCCTAGAATATCAAAGATGGTTAAACATATATGTGGCATAATACTTGGCTTCTGTTGTACCATTTACTGCTATGTTGGTAAGAGGAAATATGTCCCAACACTTTCCATTATCCACTTCGAATGATCTTTTTTACATGACAAGTGAACAGATAGACAAAAAAGAGAAAGACTTATCTCTGACAGGCTGTCACAAGACGTGGTCAAAGAGGCTGATAATTCCACAGTCATAATACATTCAGGTTTCTGCAAAAAGTGAGATTAAAAAATTAATTACTTTTTTGATTCTCACAACCCAAAAAGACGAGGCCCCAATTTATGTTACAACCCCAATGTCTAGGGCTGGAGTTGAAACATAACCAAAAGAAAATAAATAAGTAAATAAACTAAACTGATTGAAAGTCAATGCCCATCAGGTTTATTTATTGCAAGAAAAATCAAGAAAAGTTGTTTTGTATGACAGAAAACAAAACATAAGAGCGCATAAATAGCTTCAGGGCTGAGCATGGCCAAAATAATAAACAAAAGAAAAGTTTACTCCACCCAAATATAAATGACCTAACAGAATCAAAAGAAATAAATTACCACCACTTCCCTTACTACTTAACTAAACCAAAAAAGGAGAGAGGTTATTAGCAAAGAAAATGACACTCAGCCCCTACAGTGCTCAACTCACTCAATATGTACAAATTTACATGAATATAGTTATTACATTAGCTACAGCAAAGAGAGGAGAGATGAAATAATGGAGAACACATAGTACACCACTTTGCTTAATTTAACAGTTCAGATTGTCTCTAAACAACAGCAAAATTAAATCACAACCTCTCCAAACTCTCTCATCTGTATCTCAAGACTTGTATTTCACTTGTTATCTATTTCAATATACCTGCTTATTTTGTCAATTAATATAAATTAATATTTGTCTTGTTGTGGTCATTATCACGGAGAAAGCTCTTCATGAACCAATGTACATCTTCTTGGGCCATCTTTATAAATGGTGTTTATGGATTATCAGGATTCTACCCTAAATTTCTATATGATTTGATGTTAAATTTATATGTTATCTCTTACGTTTGCTCTGCAAAACTTTGTTTTTTACAGCTCTTTAAATAAATCAAATTATGATTGATATGTAGCCCAGCTTCCCAACTTCTCTGTGGTTCCAGCAGCCCTGTTGGCAAACCTGAGGCCATTTTGTAAATATCATATTAATAAATTCTATTGTGACAACTGATTCATAATGTCTATGGATGTATTGTTATTGCCATGTATATTAGCTGTGCAGTTATAATTTGATATTTGGCTTATAGTGATTACAATCTCTAATATGTAGTACAAATAACTCTTATTTTAAACAGTGATTTTTGAACAACTGCTTCTTTGAAGATTAAAAGTCAACCAGAGCTTTAAATTTCCCCTAGAGTTTGTTTGATAAACCCTCAGAGATATCCGATTCAGCAAAATATTAATATATAAGCAGGCCAGCAGTGCATGACTCTACTTCATAATGTGCAGAATCACAACTTGGAGCAATGCAATGGTAACAATTTATTGGTGTCAGTTCTCATCATATTTTAATACCATGTATGCTATATTTTTGCATTTAAAGTTTTATCTTGAAGAAAGAGCTTATCAGTTATTTGTTAATTCGCTACATTTTACATAAACTATTTACAAATGTAAATAACTGATGGATAATATGACGATTTTTGAAACATACACTCTGATGGAACCTTTAAATGCTAAATCATACAGGTATATTTATTTCATGTGCTTTTTTTTCCTTTACACTCTGATACTCTTTGTGAACATTTTGCTCATTGTTGTTATTGTCTTAGAAAGAGCACTTCATGAACCAATGTACATTTTCCTGTGTAATCTGTGTGTAAATGACATTTATGGATCTTTAGGATTTTACCCTAAATTCTTGCATGATTTAATATTGAATTCATATGTTATTCCTTCTTACATGTGTGCTATTCAGGCTTTTATTGTTTATAGTTATGTAATGTGTGAATGTTCTACATTGGCAGTGATGGCATATGACAGACATGTGGCCATTTGTCTACCTTTAGACTATCATACAAAGATGAACAGATTTTCATGCAGCATATTACTTGTCCTATGTTGGATCATACCATTTCTCAGTATGTTTATTGCTGTCTTCTTATCAAATAGATTGGTACTTTGTAGAAATCATATTGACAAGTTATATTGTGACAACTGGTCAATTGTGAAACTCTCATGTGGATCAACTGTCATCAATAATATTTATGGATTTATTTTTATTTCTTTATATTCTGTACTTGTGATTGTGATTATTGTATCTTATCTAAAACTCATCATTGCCTGTAAAGCATCTTTAGAGTGCAGAAGGAAATTTTTGCAGACATGTGTTCCTCATGTCATTTCATTGATAAATCTCACTGTAGCAACACTTTTTGATAACTTTAGTAACAGATTTGGATCAGATGATGTCCCTGCCAACCTACGATTTTTTTTAGCTTTAGAGATGGTTGTAGTGCCACCTCTTGTGAATCCTGTAATCTATGGCTTAAAATTTACAGAAGTTCGCAAAAGAATATTTAAGAACCGTGTGAAAGTTACAAAGCAATGACAAAGTCTGAAGTACATTGTGCTTGAAGTCAGTTCATATTTAATTTGTGGATAAGACAATTCATGCTATTTGTCACAAACTGAACATGTCTTTCTCAATTTTAATTTTTCTGAACAACATGTATATTTTTCTTCCGTAACTTAATAAATAGTGTTTTTTGTTTCAGGATTAAAATAAGTCAGGGTTGGTACCATGATTGTGCTCACAATCACACAAACTTTATTGATTTTCTTAATCTAACAGTCTAACAATGACTGCCTGTATTGTGCCAAATAAAAAAAATACATAATAGGTTATTGATCACATTTTATTTACTCTTTTATTTATATTTTATTTTATTAAGTGTGTTTTTAGTGTTTTAAAGTTTCCATTTACTGTGTCGGAAAGGCCTACATGTTGTATGGTCTTGGCTACAAAACAGGTGTTGAACATGTAATTCCCCAAGCTATAGGCCATTACAGTTGTTTTGGTCAAACAGTGGCTTGACTCTGCTATCAGCAAGAATAGCATGGTTTTTGGTCTCTCCGGGGAAAAAAGAGATCTCTTTGGCCACAAAGAGATATTATGTCCCAAATGGGATAATTATCTAACTCGTGATCACTAATGGCCTCTGGATCTAAGAAATACTGTTGCACCATCTCTTTATTCTCCCGTCAGGGAATTTGAATCTCTTGTGAATAATGCACTGATGTTTATTTGAATGTCCATCTATCTTTAAGAACTGTATATTTAATATTTTATTTTAGCTGATATGATGCAAGATTGTGTTGAACCTGCAACAACTCAAAGTTAACACCTTGAGTCTAAGGATAGTTCAAGATAGCATTTAAAATGAATATAAATGTCTTTTATTAAATAAAGTGAACACAGGGCATGTTATATCCAAATCACATAGCGTGTATTTTGTAAACATATAGTCCTTGGTGCTAATGAGAATGGTTTACCTACTAAGTTCCACAGCTCACAAAGCACTTTAATTGCCCTACTGAGGAATGAGTCTGATTTGACCCCATCTACAAAGCATGATAGGGAACCAACAGTGCCACAATACATTGATTCTATACCCTAAAATAGAGTACTGGATTGCTCAGGTCTACTGACAAACAATTTGCTAATTGCTCCAATTGTATTAAACAAATATGAAACCACTACTGTTGACATGAAATTGTACCAGATTTAATTAAAAACCCAAACAATCCAAGCATACAAATAAACAACTTTTTTCCCCAAAAACATTATGTGTAGTGCCAATGGAACGACACAAGGAGAAAGAGACAACTGAAATGCACTTAATACTTTAAAATAAAATAAACAGTTTTAAAAGTAGATATATTTACTTAGAAAATAAAATACATACTCTGAAGTATTTGTAGATGTGAAACTTTATTTCTAAGCATTCATACTACTGCTATAAGTGTATGTATGGAATATTTGCACATGCTAATGAAAAAAATAAGAAGCATGAGGGGTTAATACATACATTACATTACAACACTTTTACAAGTTTCTTGGGAGCAGACAACTGTATGAGAGAAGGCAAGCATTTGGGGCCCCAGAGATTAGGGGCTCAAACGACCCCCCCTTCCCACTCTTCACTTTCATCCGCCACAACCTCATCCCTCCCAATGTCATGTAAATGTCATGTTGGGGCAGGAAAACAAGGACAGGGTGGGTCTAATAGCAGGTTAGAAAACTACCCTTTAAATGAAAGAAGTGGCCAGCCTACAAAGGAAACAAGAAGTAACTAGAGCAAAACTATACAGGACTAAAAAAACTAAAAGTCAATAAAACAGCTTAACTGGAGTACATTATCTTCCAGTAGCTTCCAGTAGGTCTTCCAGTATAGAGCCTGAAAATTGGGCAGAACCTGTGGAGTACATAATTTTGTGGCAAAAAAAGGAGCCTGGGTGCAAGGTAGAAAAAGCAGAGACAAAGGAGGTGAAGTAGTCCGAATGCTCGATAGAACTAATAAGAACCAAAGGACTTCTAGGAAGGAATTCTAAAGGACTTCAAGAAAGCATGGTGGAACCAGTGGTGATGAGCTTGGATGCTTGATGGGACCACCAGGGATTAACAGTGTTTGGTGGGACCAGTGAAGGGAAAGGAACTAGAGCACTGGTCTCAAGACAAAGCATTTTGCGTGTTGTGTGGGAACAATGAGGAAAGTACGCTAGGAGGGTACATACAATGGGAGAGGAAGTACTTGGGAGCTCCCTAGAGCACTAGAGAGTGCAAAATCCAGACAGAACCACAAGTGACGAATGTACCACAGGTTTGGGGGTATAGATGAAATTTTACTCCCAAACATATAGATCAGCTTATATTTTCATTAGGATGGACATGGCTGAAAAGTAAGGGTTTTTGGGTGGCACTGATTCCAGGGTAGCTTTGGGCGAGAGAGGGCTCAAGGTTCGAAGTTGGTCCTCAAAGTCGACGTAAAATGGAACCTATTTTTCAGTTTTTCCCCTATTGTGACTTAAATCTAATTGAAACAGTTTCTGAAATAAGAAAAATGTAGGGGGTGCACGATTTCATCCTTTGCAAACCAATTGGATCATTATAATTCGGGTGGTGTTAGAAAAAAAAGGAGGAAGATTTGAATGCCAGTTTGTACTAAGTTGTGGATGATGTTCACTGGAAAGCTGTTGGCAACCTCTGCAGAATGTTTTCAGATGCCCGATGATGTTGAGAACAAGGGGCTAAATTTTACAGACAGAATTATATAATATTTATTCAAACCACTGTCTCCTGGAAAGGTACGGCAGAAATGAGACATGCACTGATAACCTCGCTATTAAGGCATTTCAGGTGACCAAAAGTGAAGAAACGTCATTTCAAAGGGAGAGAAAATGTTATGGTATTGAATTAAATATTCATTCATTCATTTTCTTTTCAGCTTAGTACCTTTATTAATCTGGGGTCGACACAGCGGAATGACCCGCCAACTTATCCAGCATATGTTTTACGCAGCAGATGCCCTTCCAGCTGCAACCCATCACTGGGAAAGATCCATACACACTCATTCACACACATACACTACAGACAATTTAGCATACCCAATTCACCTATACCATGTCTTTAGACATGTGGGGGAATCCGGAGGACCTGGAGGAAACCCACACAAACACGGGGAGGACATGCCAACTGAGCCGGGGCTCGAATCAGCAACCTTCTTGCCCTGAGGCGATTGTGCTACCACTGCGCCGCCGTGGTGCCCTGAATTATATATTATGTAGCAAAAGTATATATTTTTACAAAAAACGATGTGCACATATACATCGTTTATCACAAGCACTTTTTTTATACATATAAAAATAAAAACAGTATGTATGAGGATGAGAGGTATGTTTATTTCCTTAAGCCAATGTCCATTAAACCTTGCAGTAAAATCAACATGCAAAAAATAACTGAACAAACCAAACAACATATTGGTAGATAAATGTAGTAGATATGGTAGATAAAAGTCCTCATTTATAATCATACAATATTGTACAAAGGAAATATACTGAGAAAGTAGAAATGGTTATAGCTATTGTGGACAATATATAATACGCTATAAATCATTATAAGTATATATTATACATCTCCATGGTTTTTTATGCATTTTAAGGCATTTTTAATCTTCATTTTTAAATCATCTAATGTTCTGAGAAAAAAAAAAGCTGTGTTGCAAAGACACAAATATTGTAGGAAAGACCAACCAATCTTAGAGAATATTCCCAAAGGTTAGTTTCCTAATTCCTCATGGACAAGTTGTGTTGCGTCAAAAGTGTTATTTATACGCATGCCAGCAGTCATTGCATCTTACATTCATGACCGAGGTCATCCATTGTAAGATCTAAATGCTGACATAAGGGAATGATTGTATGGTTTTTATAAACAATTGTCTTTAAATGTATTTCTCTGCTTAATATGGGTGTTTTTCCTTAGATAGAACTAATGTTTCTAATTCTTGCATGTTGTGTCTAATTGAATGTTAAGAAGGAATCATTTTAAAAGAGTTTCTTTACGGCTGTAGAAAATGGATAATGAGACCGTTTTTGCAAGCTACACCCTGATGGTACCAAAAGACTCAAAATCATTCAGACATATTTATTTCATCTGCTTTTTGGTGCTTTATATTCTGATAATTCTTGTTAACGCTTGGGTCAGCACTGTTATTGTCTTGGAAAGAACCCTGCATCAGCCAATGTACATTTTCCTGTGTAACCTGTGTGTAAATGACATCTATGGTGCTGCAGGATTTTATCCGAAATTTCTACATGATTTAATGCTGGATTCATATGTGATTCCTTCTTACATCTGTGCAATTCAGGCATTTGTGATCTACAGTTCACTATTGTGTGACTGCACTACAGTGACTGTGATGGCATATGACAGACATGTGGCTATATGTCAACCTTTAAACTATCATAACAAGCTAAACAAATTCTCATGCAGTGTATTTCTTAGCTTCTGCTGGATTCTACCCTTTGGTTACGTGTTCATTAGTGTTGTGTTGTCAAATAGGAAGAAACTGTGTAAATATCACATTAAGAAATTGTACTGTGACAACTGGTCTATTGTGAAATTGTCGTGTGAATCGCACGATATGAATAATATTTTTGGATTTTGTGTGATTGCATTTTATTCTTGCTTGTGCATTTTCATTTTTTTCTCCTATGTGAAACTTATCATTGCATGTAAAGCATCATTAGAGTGCAGAAGGAAATTTTGGCAGACATGTGTGCCTCATATGTTCACAGTGATAAATTATGTCTTTTCTGCTTTTTTTGATGCAATGTACAGCAGATATGGAGCAGGTGATATCTCAGACAATTTGCAAAATTTTCTGGCTCTAGAGATGCTTATTGTGCCACCGCTTGTCAACCCAATAGTCTATGGCTTAAAACTCCAAGAAGTGCGCAAAAAAATCTTGAAATCTTTTATTCAAATAAAAAAAATAACATAGGCATGTTGTTCTTGTTGCACATGGAATATTAAAAATATTGATATATTTATAGTTATATATTGTGATATATATATATATATATATATATATATATATATATATATATATATATATATATATATATATATATATATATATTTGTTTACCATATTGCTGAAATAATATTTTTTTAAATAATTTAAAGACATTTACATAAGAATTGTGTTCTTAATGAGCTGTGTTTTGAACATTGTGTAGTCCTTTCATCAAAGTGTTGTGCATATTTTCAAATTGTCTTGCATGGTGTTGTTGAAAAAAAAGGCTTTAAAAGCATGTCAGCTATCTTTAGTTCCTCTTTATGGTTGTCTACATATAAGATGATGACTATACAGTAACAGTCACACTAATAGTTCATTTGTACCTTTAAATTGAAGGCAAAATTATTAGCCCCCCTGTAAAAGTTTTGTTCTTTTTCAAATATTTCCAAAGTGATGTTTAACAGAGCAAGGACATTTTTACAATATTTTATTTTCTGTGAATGTCTTATTTCTTTGAGTTTGGCTAAAATAAAAGCAGCTTTTTTTTTTTTTTTTAAACAGATATTAAGGTAATTATTAGGAATTTTTTCCTACTGGCTCCAGAACAAACCACTGTCATCCAATAACTTTCCGAATTGAGCTAATTAACCAAGATAAACCTTTTAATAGCACTTTAATACTGAATACTAGTATCTTAATACTAAATAACTAGTAAAATATTATGTACTGTCATCATGACAAAGACAAAAGGAATTGGTTATTAAAATTATTATGATTAAAAATGTGTTGAAAAAATCTTCATTAAATCTACATTAAAAAGCATTTATAATATTTATAATACAGCACTTAAAATATTTGAAGAATAATTAAAATAACTACAACTGTATCTTCTTTTTAAAAGCTTAAACATTGAATAAAATGTCAGTGAATATAAATTACTTTGGATAAAATTAGTATTTTTAATTTTAATATATTTTAAAGAGCAAAATTTCAAACTTGTATAGGAAAACATATATTTTCGAACACCTAAAAGCCTTCTGTGCTTCACAGTTCAGCTCCATCTTTAATCAAACACTCGCGCCTGTAATTCTCAAGAATCCTGGAGACATCAAAAAAACTTCGTGACAGTAATCAGACATGTCAGCATTAGACAACACTGAAGCAACACCCTTCTTACACTACATAAAGAATTAGACATGTCTTAGTAGGATTGGGTCAATAGACGATCCACCGCCCCGCTCCTGTCGCAGCAGCAACCCGCTCGTGAAAAGTACACACTTCCCCGTTTACACGAATACGTCTTAGTTTTAAAATGGCATTTTAGAACAAAAACGATCCATGTCCACACTGGTGTTTCATCTAGCATTTCTGAAAATACCTCCTTCCACACTATACCTCTGAAAATGCACATCACGTGACCACACACACACACACACACACACACACACACACTGTCATGTGCTGCAGCATTCATGCGCATCTGTGCTCCAGCAGTCAGCGGGTGCTTTAAGCACAAAACCCCAGAGAGCAGTGCACTTTGGACAGTTTATCAAGGATGTTCTGCTGGATCGTGTCTCACTATAGTTGTTAAACTTGATATTTAATTAATCTTGTCTCTAATGACTCTTCAGTCTTTTGATTTTATCAGGTAACATGTCACAGCGTCAGTACACCGGTTAAATCTTTCGCTTTCACGCTTGTACTTAGTAATTTTAGTGAAAACCCCAGATACTGTTGGTTGGTTGCAGTCCCGCGGAAAAAGGGATTGACAGGTGGTAGTTTGTGTGTAACTTATCTTTATTTATTTATGATTTGGTTATGGGTAAAACAAAGACCATGTGGGTCAGGTAGTTGAAACGGTAGGCTACAAATAATTAATTTGTTACAAATGAATTGATTATTTTTAAATAGTTAATTCACCGCGATGGCTATGGCGATGATGCCATTGTCCATAGCAATGTTTCACATTAGACATCATACGTTGCCAAATTGGTCGACATCGCCCAACCCTACTTCTCAGTTCAGAAGAAATGTCCCGGTTACGAACGTAACCCACGTTCCCTGAACAAGGGAATGGAAATGCCATGTCGGTATGACACTTTTGGGGAAGTGTATGTAAAACACCACAGTAGCTGGACTGGACACAAGCATCACCGCAGCCTTCCAACGTCCCCAGGCCTTTACTTACCAGAATATGGAATTTTTCTATTCAAATTCAAAGGGGGTCCTATGAGTCTTTTACCTAGCTGGATGTAGATTAGGGATTTTAAAATACGACAGTATGTTGAAAAAGTGAAGGGGTGCTGTGGAGGCCACCTGTTACCCAACTTGGGAGACCTGGTGACAATATAGACATATTTGCTAGCCCTTACCAGGAGGAGCACTATACATGATAAGATGATTAGCAAAACTATAATATGGCTAAATAACACGTATGGGATTGCCAATCTGGGATCAGGCATAGCTGGCACTGATCCCCAGAATGCGGGCTGACCAAGTGGGCATACCAGACAATGTAATGGGCCAAGCATCTGGCTCCTCCAGTGAGTCAGAGGTTGGAGCCCTCCACTGGGGAATAAGCAGTTTCCCTCCTCTCCAGGTGGCCTGTCTCAGGGACATTCTGCAGTCCACTTACTGGACTTGACCTCGGCCACTTGCCCACTTGTCCTCGGCTAGGAGCTGTCAAAGTGAAAGGCACCGGGGCAGAAGCAGTTTTCCAAGCCCATCTGTAGATGACCTGCTCCAATGTACTTGACTGCTCCTTCAATGCCGAGATCTCCTGGGTAAAGTCCACAACGATATTGCGGAACAGGCCAGCCTGGGATATGGGTGCAACAAGAAAGTGAGCTTGCATGACGTCGAAGTTGTCAACGTCACACATATCTGCCAGGTTTAGCCAGAGACCACAAAAATGGCCATCGTCCTCCCAAGGGCACGAGTGGCAGACTTGGTGGTCATTAGAGCATACTCAGTCGCTGTGCAGAGCCCATGGCCATGGTATGCAGGGCAGAAATGGCCTGCTTTTCAGAAGTGTAGGCTCTGCTTTGCTCTGTTGAGAGGACATCAAGGGACACACCAATGCTGTGATGGACATCTGGTCCACCACATTGTTGAGCGATAGCGTGGCCATCCCAGAGAATGAACCACCATCCCTGCTTGAAGCTTGGATGGGGCATGCTGAGAAGGAGTTGGGAGTCCTTGAGCCCAGAGGCAGCGGATTAGCCCCCACTGTAACCCTTAGACTTGCCCGAGTGCCCATCACCTTGCAGAAGACAACAGGGGTGGCTCACTGTCTTGCAAGAGCAAGCCGTGATCTCAGTTGCATAGGGCACAAGCTGTCTACAAGCACTGCATCCACATGCTGAACCCCCACATTCTTTTTTATGTGGTATTATTTGGCATACAAATTCAATTTGTCAAGCTTCATTGGTGTCAGTGGTGTTTTGGGCTCCCATCTGTTGAAATGACTGACAAACAGGGAGATGTGAATTATCACCTATTCAGTCTGGGAAAGCTAGAACAAAATCTGTAATCAAAACTGAAGTATGCTGTTTTTAAGAGTTTGTAACAATATTAGAATGATTATAAATATGTATAAAAAGATTACATTTTTAAAATAAACTTTTGAGAGTCTTAATGTGTCTTTATAAAAATGTACATACCAAGACCAAATATATATATATATATTTAATTTGTATAATTTTTCAAAATATTTGTTTAAAACATTGAACAATTATTTAGGCTATATTTAGTAAATACAATTTTATACTGAAATATATTATATTTTAAATATATTTATATTTTAAATCTCTTTATCCCTGAGGTGTTTATGCTTGAGTTTCTTTGAGAATTTGCTGTGAGGATAAGTGGTATTTATAAGCATGCCAGTTGTCATGAGAGCCTCTTTATGGTTGTGAACATGCAAGATGAAGACTGGTGTGGTAAAACTTGACTAGAACTATTAGCAGCATTGTGTTATAATTTTAGGCTTGTCTTTTATCATTAGTTGCTTGTGATTTTTAACATTTGGTGATTATGAATATCAAATAATCAGAACCAAGACCAAATTTATATTTAGCGGTAAAGCATATGATCATGGGTAATATTACCTTTTTTGATTCCTACACCCTGATGGAACCGCAATCATCTAAATCATTTAGACATATATATTTTGCATGCTTTTTCATCCTTTTTTGTCTAATTTGTCTTTTGAACAGTTGCCTTTGTGTGGTCATTGTGCTAGAGAAAGCCCTGCATCAACCAATGTACATTTTTCTGTGCAATCTATGTATAAATGGAATTTATGGAGCCACTGGATTTTATCCTAAATTCCTGCATGATTTAAAACTGGACTCGTATGTTATTCCTTCTTACATGTGCGCTTTACAATCTTTTGTTATCTACAGTTCAATTAAATGTGAATATTCTATACTAGCAGCGATGGCATATGACAGACATGTGGCCATATGTCAACCTTTAGACTATCATACAAAGATGAACCCTGTTACTTGTGTCATCTTACTTTTCTTTTGTTGGACTGTGCCATTTATTACTTCACTTACATCTCTGATCCTGTCAAATAAGCTGGTGATATGTAAAAACCATATTGATAAACTGTATTGTGATAACTGGTCAATGGTGAAGCTCTCGTGTGAATCAACAGACACCAATAACATTTATGGATTAATAAGTATTTCATTTCACTTTTGCATTTTTGTTGTAATTATTGTCTCATATGTGAAGCTTGTCACTGCATGTAAATCATCATTAGAGTGCAGAAGGAAATTTTGGCAGACGTGTATGCCTCATGTCGTTTCACTGGTCAATTTCAGTGTTGCAGTTCTTTTTGACACTATGTACAGCAGATACGGCTCAAGTGATTTCCCAGATGACCTGCGGAATTTTTTGGCGTTAGAAATAATTATTGTGCCTCCTCTTATAAATCCTGTAATATATGGATTGAATCTAAAAGAAGTCCGCTACAGGGTCTTGAAATTGTGCAAAAATATCTTGAAAAAGTCATTATAAACTTGTGTTGTATTTGTTTTGCAGTGCTGGATTCTGTCTTTTTTATTGTACAATACTGAAATCATATTGTCAACAACTAAAATGTAAACAAAATATATAGTTTTATGGTGAAAAACATACAATACACTAAACTGGTCATAGTTACAATTTCTATAACTTTAAAATATGCACTCTTCAGTTTATTTTCAATTACAAGTTTTCTTGGTCAAGCATTATCAGTCGATAATTATGAAAAGAAAAAAAGGTTTTTAATATCGTTCATACACAAATGAGCAAACACAGCTCAGTTTTTTATCTATCCTGTCCTGTAAAGATGTCTCATACTATTTCAGGTATTGTATTAAATAGTTTTATTGAAGTACCTGATGAATACCTCTGGCTCTAAAAGAAGTCATTGTGCCTTTTTCATTTTCATTCATTTTTAGAAAATGATCAGACTTTTAGTAATAAGTAATAGAATATGAGGATTTTTACTTTTAAAAACAGACACTTCGCATTTTTAGTTAGTGCCTTCATCAGTTAAATCTTTTAAGCTGTAACGGTATGATTTGTCATCCCAGAGTTATTCTTGTTTTGTTTTCACTGGGCTCTAGACATCCTAATTTTAATGTTTGGAATATGCAGTACCCTGTATAAATTAATATTTATTTTATATCATAATTTAAAGGCACCGTATGTACAATTTTTTTCATTAAAATATCCAAAAAACACTATAAATGTGTTGTATATTTTGCTGACTTATGTACTTATATTATCCCAAATGTGTTGAAGAATGTTCAAACCCAGTCAATTAAGCGATTTTAACTAGTGGCCATGCTAATGGCATCACACACTCTCAATTTGTAGTTTAGTTTTATGGAAAACATGGAAACACATTTTATTAAACTGCACAGAGCAGCATTATAACTGAACCTTAACATGCATTTAGTATGATAAAACAGTGCTGCTTTTCCTACACATGATCACAACCAGAAGAACTGGTCTAATGTGACATAACAACAGCTCTCTTGCTGCTTTCCTTCCTTGTCACACTTGACTCTCATCAGCAAGTGCTTCAGCATTTCACTTTTACTGCTTTCAGCTTTACTCTGCTTCATAATACCATGAAGTATACTATCCATTTCCATACTAGCCATTTATAATGGATTCTGAAACCATGGTGGATGTTCTTAAGTGCACTCAATCAATCCTACATTGCACTGTAACAACCAGTGTACAATCCATGTAGACTCAACAGCTAGTAAATACCCATAATGCAGAGTTAGCACACTAAATTAATTTTAGCTTCTGATCGCAAGATGTCATCTGTACATTGGTATCCTATCAGTGTAAGTTTCAAAATAAAATATTATTTAATTAATTTTTGTATACATTACAGAGACAGCTTGCTCATGCTAAATAACCACCACATGGTCTGCCCAAGAAATTTTTAATTTAAAATTTTATTAATATTACTGATTTATTAACCTTACGGTGCACTCAAATCAGTGCACTGTAATGCTCAAATTCACTCACTCATTTTTTATTATTGGACAAATGTAATAAATTACTATATTAGTGGACAAATGTAGGGAATGGTGAATTAGAAGATCAGAATCAGAATCTGTTTTATTGCCAAGTGTGCTAACACACACAAGAAATTTGTTTTGGCTACAGAAGCTTACAGTGAACATAAGCTGACAAGTGACAACATGAAAATAAATATGAAAAAAGACAGCAAATATTACACAGAGACGCCATTAGACAAAAATCTCTGGATGTTGAATTGTATGTACAGATTTGCTATACATATACAAGTTATAAGGTGCTTTGTAGAAATGCGTATGAGAAAGTATTGCATTGTATATTGGTATAAGGTGCTGTGTACAAGTGTGTATGAGAAAATATTGCACATGTTTATGGCACAGTGGTAAATATTTAACTGTTAATGAGGTAGATGGCCTGAGGAAAGAAACTTTTCCTGTGTCTGGCTGTTTTTGTGCCCGGTGCTCTGTAGTGCCAACCAGTAACAGTTCAAACAGGAAGTGTGCTGGGTGTGAGGGGTCCAGAGTGATTTTGCAAGCCCTTTTACTCACTCTGGAAGAGTACAGTTCTTGAAGTGTCGGAAGGGTAGTGTCAGTGATTCGTTTGGCAATCCGGACTACTTACTGTAGTCTATGGAGTTTCTTCGGGATTGGGATGACGGTGAAGCGTTTATAGAGGGTGATGTTGGATACAGCAAGCCTTTGTTTGTTGTGAATGTGTGCTCTAGTGTCGTAAATTACATACTGCAGCTTCTCAGCAGAAAAAAACTCATCATAATTTACAATAATTCACTCCAGTCCAAGGAGTGGCAGATTGCAAAGAAACAGACGAATGGACAAATGAACGAACGAATGAATGAATGACATGGCTGTCAATAAGGGGTATGGCCAAGAGCCGTGGGAACCAAAAGAGGTCAGTGACAGGAGCATGGATGAGTGTCACCTATGCATAAAACCTGTCTCAATTTCCACAGTGAAGACATAAGGATAAAAGGAAGAGTGATGACAGAAGAAGACGAGAGATCCAGACCTGGAACACCTTATGTTTGTTGCTTTATGCCATTGAAAAAATCTGAGGAATTCACTGTGAGAGTGACTTGAGGAGAGCAAAGGAATGGGATGGGCATTGCTAAGAGCAGCGAAAACTGAGTGAGGCCGGTGATGTGAGCGCTGATGAACATCATCTGTGCATCTGTGACACCACTATTCCTGTGTCCCAATGCACATAATATTCATTCTAAATAGTATTCGAAAACAGAATTAGTATGTCCCAAACTGTCATATGTCGAAAGGAGTATGGCAAAGGTTCCTGGATGGTGTACTGTTTCTGGTAAAAAGTCAAACTGTGGAACTGTCTGTACTCTAACCGCTAATATTGCCCACAACACATTGCTCATTGCATGTGAATTTGATTAGAACTACAAACTCAGGGGAAAAAAGAGTAAACAAACTACAAGCATGGTGGACACACAAGACCAACCGTCATATAGCTTCATGGCTTCAGTATAGTTGTTTGAATGACTAATAATTAATATCTAACTAACTGGAAAATATTGAAATCACATTTTCTGTGTTATATTTCATCTTCAACAATAATGTGAATTTAGATAAAGATATGTTTAGACATTAACTTCTTAATGGATAATTATCCAAAGACCTGAGATTTCTCTGCATGAAAGACTTGTGAATGACAGATTAACCTGCTGCTGCTTCTTAAATAAGGTAACTAATTAAATATGAAAGAAATGTATAGAGATGATTAACAGGGACGTAACCAAGCAGCATAATGATCTGTTTGTCATGGTCTATCATCTGCATGTTGTCGTCACATTCAATTGTTTTGTTTTCTTGGCGCACATGGCATTGCTTTGACAGCTCGCCTTGTGCTCCGCTGTCTCACCCCACCCACTCTTCATTCTACTCATTAGATCATTATTTCACTCGCACCTGTCTGTAGATTCTCTTCATTAGTTTCCCTATTTATTCCTCTCGTTCTCACTGCCCTGTACCTTATGGTTTGTGTCCTTACCTTATGATCCGCTTTCTTACATCTTGTCCAGTCCAGTCTAGCCTCGTCTCATTACTGTTTAGGCTTCAGTGCCTGTTTTGATTTTGTTTTGAATTTCCGCCTCTTTACCTTTGTTAGACTGCTTCCTAGCTTCTCTGCACTTCTTGCTCCAGTCCCTCTCTACCGCCCACCAGCGATCTCCCTCTCCAGTCGCCTTACACTCAACCTTGGTTCTCGTCCCGGCCGCTGGCACCGCAGTATTAACCCCTTGCTTACTGATAGTTTGGATTGCCGTGCGCCTCCTGCTGGAACAATTTATTACTGCTTTCACTTTCTTTTTTGCATTAACTCTATTGACTGTTTATTGATTGGATCCCCATGCACTCTCTACAGGCCATCCTTGGTATTGTTAAAATTCCTTTATTTTTGCCAGGATTTTTTGCACCCTTCTGTGTGTTCCCCAGATCCCTCTGCTATAGGTTTTTGTTATAGTCCAGTCTGCAAGATTAATAAAACTTATCTTTTGACCTGCACTTGAATCTTCTTGCTTTTGTTCAGTGACAGAACAATAAGGTTAGAATGGATTCAGCAGGTTCAAACCAGCTGCGGACTGTACTCACCCAGCAGGGTGCACTCCCAGGTCAGAATGTCACCCAGCTCACCACCACCTCCAGAGAGGTGGAGATGCTCAATGCCTAGGTGGTCGAGCTCAATGCATAGATTGAGTCGCTCCAGCATGACGCTGCAAGGTCCAGACAGGTTGCTTCACCTCTCACCACACTCCAGAGACCCATGCCAACAATCCACCACCCTATGATGGAGACCCCAACTCCTGTCGGGCCTTTTTGTCCCAGTGTGTGCTTGTTTTTGCCCTGCAACTACGCCATTATGCCTCAGAGGCGTCCAGGGTGACGTATGTCCTGACCCTGCTCACCGTGAGAGCACATGAGTGGGGCACTGCAGTCTGGGATGCCATGGCACCTTTCTGCCACTTTTTTGATGACTTCAAGGAAGAAATGACTAAGCTCTTTGACTGCTCTGCACAGGGAGATGAGGTGGCTGCCTGGTTGGCACGACTTCCTTGGAGGCTCGCTCCATCACCAACTATTCCATCCAGTTCAACATATTAGCTGCCTCCTGTGACTGAAATGAATGAGCCCTCCTTCCCGATTTTTTGAGGTTCTAAATGAGAAGATCCAAGATGAGATTACTTCTCATAAGCTTCCCCATCACCTGGAGACTCTTATTGATCTGGCTCTCTGCTCTCCCCATCAGTAAACCAGGGGATGCTTGTAAGCATCTCTCCCTGTCTGAACTCCCCCGTCTAGCAACTTGTTGCCCATCACCATTCAACATGAAGGATCCCTCAGCTCCAGCTCTACCTTGCTCGATTCAGGGGCAGAGGGCAAATTCCTGGACTGTGCCACTACCAAGCAGTGGGGTATTCCTGCCATTCCCCTCCCTTCTCCCATTTCTGTCTGGTTGTTAGCTGGTCAGTTCATCTCTACCATTACCTACATCACTACTTATGTAAGCCTTGTTGTTTCCGGCAATTACAGTGAGGCCATTGAACTGTACCGTTTTGGTTCACCCGGTTGCCCTGTTGTCTTGGGGCATCCTTGGCTGGTACAGCACAATACTCACGTTGATTCATTCAGGAATACTGTGTTGGCCTGGAGTCAGTCTTGTCTTGCATCTTGTTTGGGTTCTGCCTTGTTCCCTGGTTCTTTGTGTTCTAAGTTTGTAAATATAAATGGACAGCCTTCACAAATCAGCCCAGTAAAATACGGGGTGCCTCAAGGATCAGTTTTAGGCCCTTTACTGTTTACAATATACATGCTACCCCTGGGAGACATTATTAGAAGACATGGGATCAGCTTTCACTGCTATGCAGATGATACTCAATTATATATTTCAACTAAACCTGACGAGACGTCTAATCTGTCCAAGCTAACTGAGTGTATTAAAGATGTTAAAGACTGGATGACCAACAATTATCTTCTCTTAAACTCAGACAAAACAGAATTATTACTTATTGGGCCTAAATACTGTACACAGCAGATCTCACAACTCGACCTACAATTAGAGGGATACAAAGTTAGCGTTAGCTCTACTATAAAAGATCTGGGTGTCATATTAGACAGCAATTTAACTTTTAAAAATCATATTTCCCATGTCACAAAAACTGCTTTCTTTCATCTGAGAAATATAGCTAAGTTACGAAGTATGCTATCCATCTCAGATGCAGAAAAGCTTGTCCATGCTTTTATGACTTCTAGGCTGGACTACTGTAATGCACTGTTTGCTGGCTGCCCAGCATCCTCTATTAACAAACTTCAATTAGTACAAAATGCAGCTGCCAGAGTTCTTACCAGGTCTAGAAAATTTGATCACATCACCCCAATTTTATCCTCCTTACACTGGCTGCCTGTTAAGTTTCGTATTGAATTTAAAATATTGCTTCTTACATATAAAGCTTTAAATAATCTAGCTCCTGTTTATCTAACCAATCTTCTGTCTCGCTACAATCCAACTCGCTCTTTAAGATCTCAAAACTCAGGGCTTCTGGTAGTACCTAGAATAGCAAAGTCGAGTAAAGGAGGTCGAGCCTTCTCATTTATAGCTCCTAAACTCTGGAATAGCCTTCCTGATAACGTCCGAGGCTCAGACACACTCTCCCAATTCAAAACTAGATTAAAGACCTATCTGTTCAGTAAAGCATACACTTAGTGCACCACTTAGGGGGCTTCCACACAGGTTATGCATCTTGCTGATATACACTGTGAACATCAGCTACGCTAATTATTTTCTTTATTCTCCATTTCCACCTGGGGATACTCTTCCCGAGGCCCTCAGACTATGCAGAGTCACTGATTCGATCCAAGACCAACGACGAGATGATCCCAAGGTTTCCATATCCTGGACCTGGCCGAATCCTGAACAACTACTGCGATGGTCATGGAAGAGTGGAGAACATGAGACTGTTTCCTATGACGCTCCAGAGACAGACGAGTCTTCGCTGAGGCCAGCTTCCAGCCTCCGCCACTGAGACTGCAGCTCTGCACAAGACGTTTGGCCAGCGGAGAAATTAAAATGGTCGTGCCCAACTGAGTCTGGTTTCTCTCAAGGTTTTTTTTCTTCACTTCCGCCTTTAGTGAAGTTTTTTTTCCCTCTCCGCTGTCGCCACTGGCGTGCATGGTTCAGGATCTGTAGAGCTGCGCATCGATGGATTTGCTCTTCAGTATTTGGACTCTCAGTAGTGATTATTAAACCACACTGAACTGAGCTCAACTGAACTGAACTTAAACACTACAAACTGAACTACACTGTTCCTATTTACTGTGACCTTTTATGTGAAGCTGCTTTGACACAATCTACATTGTATAAGCGCTATACAAATAAAGGTGAATTGAATTGAATTGAATAAGTTACAGGAGTAGACAGCCGAATTAACTAAGGTCCCGGTTGAGTACCATGGTCTTTAGCAGGTCTTCAACTTCAACTTCAAGTTCAAAGGCTCAGGAGGCCTTTGATGCTCTTAAGTCCCATTTCATCTCTGCTCCTGTCCTTTCTAATCCAGACCCTGAAAAACAATTTATTTTCCAAAGATGGGAAAGTGCATACTTGTACCTTTTCTCTCTTCACCTGAGCACAACAGAATGTAATTATGACATTGGTAATAGGGAGCTGTTGGCAATCAGGCTGGCTTTGGGTGAGTGGCGTCACTGGCTGGAAGGAGCACCGCACCCTTTCCTGGTCTGAACAGACCATAAGAACCTTGAGTATATCCGTTCAGCCAAGAGGTTGAGTGCACGCCAGGCCCGCTGGGCACTTTTCTTTGGCTGGTTCAACTTCATCCTCTCATACCGGCCAGGGTCCAAAAATACTAAACCTGATGCGGAATCGCTGACTAATATTGTGTTGGGTTAAAATGGGTTGTACTGCTTGTTTCATGTGATCTAAAGGACTGTGCCTTAAATGTCACAATGGATAACATGTCTTATCCCGTTTTGCTGACACTTTTGACACCAAAAGAAATTAAATTATATAGATATATATATTTTATTAGTTTTCTTGGCTTATATCCCCTTATATTGTCAGTTAATATTTGTCTTGTTGTAGCCATTATCATGGAGAAAGCTTTTCTAGCTGCAGCTGCGTTTCATTTTCGAAATGTATAGTTTCGTAGTGATGTATACAAACTATATAGTATACTATGAGCAGGGATACAACCAGCCAGTGCTCCCCCATAGTAAAAAGCGACATTTTGTCTGCCGGTTTGTTTACTTGCGGGAGTTCCATTGGCATTTTCCCGAACGTTAATTCTGACTGATCGAAAAGCAGTTTAGGAAATATGTTCAATAACATTTGGCCAATGAGTTCTGTGGATTTTTTCAGATGACTGCATTTTGGTTCTTTTCAACTGGACCAAAGCAATCTGTGTGGTGTGAAAAGATGGCAGAAAATGCTACAATGTATCATTTATTGCCCTTGGTCCGGACCAAATGAAGCGAACTACAGATGTGAAAGAACCCTAAATCTATTCAGTACCACTTTACTTTAAAGATGTCCTCCTATATTGAACAAATTAAACCATTTTATGTTTTTTTAATTAATTAATTATTTAATTGTTAAAGAATATTTGTGTATTTACGAATAAATTAAATCAGAGGAGTGTCCAGTATTTTTTTTTTTATTACGAGTGAACAATTAAACCCAAGAGATCTTATGAGGTCTTCTAGGGATATCGCTAATGATAAAAGACCTGACTTGCAGCAACCAGCTCTAGATCTGACTTTTTTATGAGAGATTCTCACTGTCATTCATTCAGCCAGCCTTGCATAATGAAGCCTAATCAGACCTAACTGGCTTATGATTATCAGAATGATAATTAACATTGCGTTTTGTATTTTTATTGTATTTTGAATTGTGTCTGTGTGTGTGTGTGTGTAGATTGTGAATTTTATGTTATTTATACCATAATGGATAACAAGTCTTATCCTGTGATATTTACTCTTATGATACCTAAAGAATCTAAATCATATAAGCAGATATATTTTATTTGTTTCTTTGTCTTATATGTGCTTATTTTGTCTATCAATATTCGTCTTGTTGTGGTCATTATCATGGAAAAAGTTCTTCATGAACCAATGTACATCTTCTTATGTCATCTGTGTATAAATGGTGTTTATGGAGCGTCAGGATTCTACCCTAAAATTCTGTCTGATTTAATATTGGATTCATACGTGATCTCCTCTCACATGTGTGCACTGCAGGTCTTTGTTATTTATAGTTCTTTACTGTGTGAGTTCACAATATTAACAGTGATGTCTTATGACAGATATGTTGCCATTTGTAAACCTTTAGACTATCATACTAGACTGACCAAACATACTTGCGTGAAATTAATTCTATTCTCAAGAATTGTACCCACTTTCTCTGTTTTCATTGCCACCTTGTTATCAAATGTGAGGCCTTTTTGCTCTTACCACATAGACAAATTATACTGTGACAACTGGTCAGTTGTAAAACTGTCTTGTGCATCATCTTTTGTCAATAATGTCTATGGATACATTATTGGTGTTGTTTCCATCAGCTTTGCAGTTTTTATAATATTTTCCTATATTAAATTGGTCGCTGCATGTAAAGCATCTTTAGAAAACAGAAGGAAGTTCTGGCAAACTTGTCTGCCACACATATTTTCACTAATTAATTTCTGCGTTGCTATGTTTTTTGATTTCATGTATAGCAGATATGGTGCAAACGATGTTCCAGAGAGTTTGCGCCATTTTTTAGCCTTAGAGCTGGTGATTGTTCCACCTCTGTTTAATCCTCTAATCTATGGGTTAAAAATTAAAGTTTTGCGTACATTCGTTTTTACTTCATGTGCTGCAGGAAGAGTAAATGTTTCCAAAAAGGTACTAAAACGGGTACATGCAAATTGATAATTAAAATAGCAATAATAACATTAAAATACTTGGTGTCATATGCACAAATATTAAAGAATTATGATCGAATAAATGTGTCAGTCTAATGAATACCAAATCTAAGCATGTTGTCAACTGTTTTTGATTTCATTCAATTTGTATGGCTATGTACATCTAAATGATCGAGCAATTGTTACACATGTTCCAAATAAGTTGTAAAAAACAGATGTGGTAAAACTGTCTTTATAAAGATTTTGTTTTTTAACAAACTGTAATAATGGAAAAGAAAATATTATATATTATGAAGTACAAACACATACATACATATACAGAATATGATTTTGTTTGTTGGACTAAAAAAGATCTTTTAACAATAAAATGTTTTTGGATCATTTTGATCTCATGAATTTTTCACTGTACTATTTGTCTAGATCTTAACATCATTGTTGTATTTCTTCAAAAATGTATTTCCCCAATTTGTCATGTTAATTTAAAGTATTTTTATAAAAGCCCATATAAACAGCCTTTGAAAATGTGATCTTTATTTTTGAAGGCAACATTTTCCCCAAATCACTGTCTCTTTGAATTCCCTGACAGCCTTAATATAAAATGTAAAATGTTAAAAGATTAATATAATATTAAAATTAGTTTATTGTTCATAGGTTTGACAACATATAAAATCAAGGCAAATTAAATAGATGCTCCCAAAACTTAGTAATGTCTGAAGTAATATTAAATATAAGAACATTTTTTCAATCATCCAAACCACATAACATTATACACATAACAATACTTTATAATTAAGGACAATATGCATGACCCATTTTGCTTCCATAATGTGATATTTTGGATGGAACTGTGATGAATATTGGACCTAAATCTTAGGGCAATTTGCAGGAAGGTGAAGTTCAGTGAAACACAACATTAGTTGGACAATGAAACTGAAACGCCTGGTTTTAGACCACAATAATTCATTATGGTGTAGGGCCTCCTTTTGTGACCAGCACAGCATCAATTCATCTTGAGAATGACGGAAACAAAACCTGCACAGTTGCCAGAGAGATTTTGAGCCCTTTTTTCTTGCAGAATAGTCAGCCTGATCTCACAAGGAAACTTGACTTATCTACGTTTTGTCAGTTTAGTGGCTAATTCGTATGAGTTAGGACACGTGACAGCCAACTCCACCCCAAACCCAACTGTCATAGGGGGATAAGCACATCATACTATTGAATGAATAAGATCGTACAACTTCATACGAGTTAACCACTAAATCAAAAAGTTACGAATTGCCATGAGATTGTGTTGGAATAGTGGTCAGGTTACTGCTTGATGCTGGTGGAGGAAAACAATTCCTGAATCGCTCCTCCAAAACACCCCAAAGCGACCCTATAATATTTAGATCTGGTGACTATGCAGGCCATGGGAGATGTTCAACTTCACTTACATGTTCATCAAACCACTCTGTCACCAGTCTTGCTATGTGTATTGGTGTATTATCATCCTGATACATGGCACTACCTTCAGGATACAATTTTTGAACCATTGGGTGCATATGGTCCTCCAGACTGTTCAGTAGTCCTTGGCAGTGATGCGCCCATCTAGAACAAGTATTAGGCCCAAGTAATGCAATGATGTTGTAGCTTAAACATCACTGATCTACCCCCATGTTTCACTCTGGGCATGGAACAGTCTGGGTGGTACTCTCCTTTGGGGCTTCTCCACACTGTAACTCTCCCAGATGTGGGAAAGACAGACAAATCATGTGGACTCATCAGAGAACAATTCATGTTTCATATTATCCGCAGCCCAAGATTTTCTCTGCTGGCACCATTGAAACTGACATTTGGCATTGGCATGAGTGACCAAAAATTTGTCTATAGCAGCCCGGCCATGTATATTGACTATGTAGAGCTCGCAACGAACAGTTTTAGTGGAAACAGGAGAGTTGAGGTGCACATTTAATTGTTCGTTCTGTAGTTTTGTGTTTTATGGATACAAGACCCTGACATCCCTTTCAGACAGACTTCTCTTGCATCCACAGTTACTCCTGTTGGATGCGTTTATTCCTTCTTGGTAGTATGCTGACATTACCCTGGATATCATGGCTCTAGATACATCACAAAGACTTGTTGTTTTGGACACAAATGCGCCAGCGAGATGCGCACCAACAATTTGCTCTCTTTTGATTTGTCAACCATAATGTTGTGTGCATTGCAATATTTTTACGCAAAACTGTGCTATTCCTTTGCTAATTAAGCCTTCACACTCTGCTTCTACTGGTGGATTATGCAATCAATGAAGATTGGCCACCAGGCTCGTCAAATTTAGCCATGAAACCTCCAACACTAAATTGGCCACTGTTCCAGTTTCATTGTCCAGCCCCTGAATACACTATATATGTACAACTTTAGTTTAAATACCAATTCCCAATATTAACTACCTGCATATAACCTCATTATTATTAAGAATTTGGCTGTTTATGAGTACTTTTAATATATAGTCTTATTTTACATTCCAAATCCTATTTAATACCCAAACTCAACTACTACCTTCCTAGCTATTGTTAAGCAGCATATTAGTACTTCATTGAACTAAAAATCTTAGTTTAATTGTTTTGTTGATAGCAAGAATTGCACCATAAAATAAAGTGTAACCTTTATTTTAAACAAGCTCATTTTAAAATGTTGATGAGTGAATAATTAATCCCAAGAAATGTAAGAATGTCTCTTAGAGATTTCCCTAATGAGAAATCACAAGCTATAAAACCAGCAAGATCTCACCAGTTTCACTCACACTTCTGTGGATACTCTATATTTATTGTCATTTTTCTGACTGTGGCTGCAATTATGATTGAAATGCTCGGTTTATGTTTTACTAACTAATAATAGTCTTATTTTTCTGTTACACTAGGTTGTACAGCATAATATATGCTTATTTCATGTGATTTGAAGGACTCTACCCTAAATATTATAATGGATAACATGTCTTATCCTGTGATACTGACACTTATGGTGCCAAAAGAAGCTAAATTATATAGACACATTTATTTTATTTGTTTTCTTGTATTATATCTCCTAATATTGTCTGTTAATATTTGTCTTGTTATGGTCATTATTAAGGAGAAAGCTCTTCATGAACCAATGTACATCTTCTTATGTCATCTGTGTATAAATGGTGTTTATGGAGCGTCAGGATTCTACCCTAAAATTCTGTCTGATTTAATATTGGATTCATACGTGATCTCCTCTCACATGTGTGCTCTGCAAACCTATGTTATCTACAGCTCTTTACTTTCTGAGATCACAATATTAACAGTGATGTCTTATGATAGATATGTAGCAATATGTAAACCTTTAGATTATCATTCCAAACTAACCAAAAATACTTGTGTGAAATTAATTCTGCTCTCATGGATTGTTCCCACCAGCTTCTCAGCTGCATCAATCCTGTTGTCAAATTCGAGACCTTTTTGTAAATATCACATTGACAAATTATATTGTGACAACTGGTCGATTGTAAAACTGTCTTGCGAATCATCTTTTGTTAATAATGTCTTTGGATATGGTATCGCTGTTTTATTTTTTAGCTTTGTAGTTTTGATTATTTTTTCCTATATTAAACTGATTGCTGCATGTAAAGCATCTTTAGAAAACAGAAGGAAATTCTGGCAAACTTGTCTGCCACACATATTTTCACTGTTTAATTTTACTTTTGCTTTTCTTTTTGATTTTATGTATAATAGATATGGTTCAAAAGACATTCCAGAGAGTTTGCGGCATTTTTTAGCTTTAGAGCTGGTGATTGTTCCACCTGTCTCTAATCCTCTAATGTATGGGTTAAATATTCAAACAGTCCGCAAAAGAGTTTTTACTTCATGTGGGGCAGCAAAAGTAAACATTTTAGAAAAAGTCCACAAATTTATTATGCATTAAATGTAATGCATGGGGGGTAAAAAGCTTATTTAAATTTAAAACTAAAATACAACAAACTGTGAGAAAGTTTGCAAATATTATAATTTTCTAATTGTTAAATTTTCTAATGTGATGTACAAACTGTATTAATAATAATAAAAAGTTGCGATTCTAATAAATACTTAGCCTAATATTGTCATTATATATATATATATATATATATATATATATATATATATATATATATATATATATATATATATATATATATATATGTGTGTGTTTGTGTGTGTGCACAGTGTTCAGCATATGTAAGTACACCCCTTTTAAATATCTATTTTAATAGGAAGCTATACAATATTATATTTGTGCATATACATTAGATTATAGTCAGTACTGAAGCCAATTCTGGAGCTTATCTAACAAAAAAACTTAATATCATGGTTCAAAAACTAGTACACCCAAATTTATATGTTATAGAAAAATATTTTTCTCCGGGTTTCCTCCGGGTGCTCCAGTTTCCCCCACAGTCCAAAGACATAGGTGATAGGTGAACTGGATGAACTAAATTGTTTGTTTGTATTATTCACAGAGAAATGGATAAAAATATTCATTTTCTAAATGGAGTGTACCCAATCATGCTGAGCACTGTGTATAATATATATATATATATATATATGCAGTTGAAGTCAGAATTATTTTTTTTTATATTTCCCAAATGATGTTAAACAGAGCAAAGAAATTTTTACAGTATGTCTGATGATATTTTTTTCTTCTGGAGAAAGTCTTTTTTGTTTTATTTCGGCTAGAATAAAGTTTAGTTTACTTTAAACTTTATTGTTCGTTCTGCTTGGCAAGATTAGATTTAGTTAAAAATTTAAAAATCTAATTAGCCCCATACATATTACTGCACATCAATTATGACAATCACCACATTCACTTCAAACAGTGATCCGATTTAAAACAACAACTGCAATTGGAATAAATGACATTTTATAGACCTAGAATCAAATCAGTCAAATAGAATCTGCAGTGAATGTTGTTTGTGACAAGTTATCTTATTTGCTTGATTGAAAATTTGCGATAATTTCTTTTTCTGTTTGAATGTTGTCTCACCAAACCATGAAACAATATTATATGTGAGAACACTCTCTATCAATGATATACCAACTACTTACTCCTAAATTATGAAGACGTTCTAAAAGAAGGTTAGGTTGAACAGTATTAAAATCAGCTGAAAAATTCATACAAAGTATTCGAACATACATATTTGGCCTATCTAGCTGATGTTGAACTTTATTTAAAGAGCCCATATTATACATGAAATAGGGTCATATTTAGGTTGTAAGGGTCTCCAACAACAGTCTAATATGCATGCAAGGTCATAAAACACTTTGATGGTCTTATAATCTGCATTTATTTTTACCTAATTATCCCAGCGACTACCATATGAATCGTTTAGCGATTCATTTGTTCCCAAACCCCTCCTCAGCGCGAAGCTAATCTGCGCTGATTGGACCGATGACAGCCTGCTGCGATTGGTCGACGACACTGACAGGCTTCAGCGCGAGACAGAGTGAAATGCCCAGCTGCTAATCTACAATATAAAAGTAGTCACAGTGCATACACGCTTCATAGTGGATTTTGGCTGCCAGTGGGTGAATATAAACACAGACGATGGGCTAGAAAATACTGACGACTAACTATTTTATTGAGCAAAAAGTCCAAGAACTGGCGAGGAGATCTCCTAGCCTCCTAGTCACAGTCTTCTTGCTCTTTTCACACACCCACACACACACACACACGCACACACACACAGGGCCTGCGCGTCCATAGAGGAGCGGCTGAATAGAGAGGGCGCGGCGCTCAGTTATATCCGCGAATACCCGTGCGTTACACACACGAGGAGACACACACACACACACAGGGCCGGCGCGTCCATAGAGTAGTGGCTGAATTGAGGCGGCGCGGCGCTCAGTTATATCCGCGAATACCCGTGCGTTACACACACGAGGAGACACACACACACACACATTACTTGACCGTTGCATGTGTGTAAACAGCTGACGATCCGTAATCGAAGCGGCACGCGTCGCGTTTTCAACGTGGCTTTACACATGATATGAGAATATAAAGAGTTAACCTGATACAGCACACGCAGTTACAAGTAACAAAACACAACTAAATACAGAATTTGCAAGATAGAGTAAACGAGGCAATAATTTTAATCGCACGTACTTACACTGGTGAAATGGGGGAAGAAACTGATTCCAACTGTCTACAAACCATTGGTTATATAATAACTTGCCTAATCACCCTAACCTGTCTTGTTAACCTAATTAACCTAATTAACCTAATTAAGTCTTTCACTTTAAGCTGTATAGAAATCTTGAAAATATCTACTGTTATCATGGCAAGGATAAAATAAATCAGTTATTATAAATGAGTTAATAAAACTATTATGATTAGAAATGTGTTGAAAAAATCTTTTCTCAGTTAAACAGAAATTGGGGAAAAAATAAACAGGGGGGCTAATCATTCTGACTTCATCTGTATATATATATATATATATATATATATATATATATATATATATATATATATATATATATATATATATATATATATATATATATATATATATATATACTCAGTGAAAGCAATGTAATCTCTCTGTGCCATTCAAAGCTTTGCCATTTTTACTTATGCAACTGGTGAGTTTACTAATCTAAGCATAATGGAGTTTGATAGATAGCTTGCAATTTAAAGTGCAAAGGCTTATCTAGGTTAATTAGGTTAACTAGATAAGGCTAATTAGGCAAGTCATTGTATAACGATGGTTTGTTCTGTAGACAATCAAAAAAAAATATTGCTTAAGAGGGCAAATAATATTAACCTTTAAAAATTTATAACTGCTTTTATTGTAGCCTTAAAAAAATTAAATCCGATTTTTTACAGAAGAAAATAATATTATAAAAAACTATTGTAAAAAAAAATCACTTGCTCTGTTAATCATTATTTGGGAAATATTTAAAAAGGAAAAAAAGAAAATCACAGAAGGTGCAAATAATTTTGACTTCAACTATATACTGTATAAGGAATTTCTTTACATTACATATGTTTATATTATTACATTAAGTACAGTATGAATGTTTATGTATTCACGTTTAGACTTTTCTTATAACTTTTTTAATTATCATTATCTTCACAACATCCTCATTTGAATTTAACAGGTATCCCATTCCAAAAAAAGAAGAAAGGTTTTTCTCTTTATCATTGTTTTTGTTTTATTTTATTACCTTAACTTATACATGCGGTATAAGTAAACTGGGTAAACTAAAATTGGTCGTAGTGTATGAGTGTGTGTGTGAATGAGTGTATTGGTGTTTCCCAATGCTGGATAGTGGCTGGAAGGGCATCCGCTGCATAAAACAGTGTAATTGCTTGTTCATTCTGCTATGGCAACCCCTGATAAATCAGAGACTTAGCCAAAGTAAAATGAGTAATTTGATAAATTATTAAAATCCCTTTCAGTAATTTCATGCCCAGGACACAGATTGCAAGTTTAGAATGCTTAGGTCATTATTATTACATTAATGTTAACCAGCAGGGCAGTATATTTGTACATAAATTATAAATCACAGCCGTTTAAAGGCAGTATTAAATGCAACCAAGCTCTATGTCAGCAAGAATAACCCAAAGACATGACTTTTGCATCTGTTTGGTTGCTGATTGAAAGTTTTAACTGCACAACATCAGTTACTACTGCCTCTACACTGCACACGTGAAAGCTGCCATTGTTAAACACCTGTCCTTTTGGGTCAATAGAGCATTATATCAGTTTACTGTTGTCATGTAAATTTGGCAAGCATTTTTATTAAAAACTCTTTTTCTTAAAAAAGTCACGTATGGTACGATTGAAGTTATTATCAATATCACTTGCAACTATCAAAGGACTGATAAACCCATCCCATCCTCTGACCCTTTGTTATAAAAATAGCATGTACAAGTGATTCAGCTACATTTATCTGGGTATCTCACTCGGAGCACAGAACAATATACAGTAGGAATTATTATTATTATACAGTAGGACTTTCCAGAGCACCTCAACATTTTAACACTCCCGTTAGTGTTTCAGGTACAAACCTCTCAGTTCAGTTAGACAGTTTTTCAATATTCTCTCTTCTGCATATTTGACTGTAAATTTAATGATGAGAAAATGTGACAATGCTGGTTATGATCTGAATTTTCCTTTCGTTTTGCATTTGTGTCTGGTCTTCATTAGTATGTCAAGTGGAATGGACAACATTTCCTCTTTCTCCATGTTCTCTCTCACGGCTCTGAATGGCAGCAGATCCAGCAGGATCACTATTTTCTCTTTTGCCCTGCCAGGCTATTTTCTCACTATTTTTGTCAACACACTCCTAATTTTGATAATTGTTCTGGAGAAAGTTCTCCACCAGCCTATGTATATTTTTTTGTGCAACTTATGTTTAAATGGATTATATGGAGCCACAGGATTTTATCCACCCCTGCTGTATTATTTACTCGGTGAAAGCGATGTAATCACTCTGAAAGAATGTGCCATTCAAAGCTTTGCCATTTTCACTTATGCAATTGGTGAGTTTACTAATCTAAGTGTGATGGCGTTTGATAGATACTTAGCAATCTGTAGACCATTATACTATCATAATATCATGACAACTGTCACTGTTTGGAGGCTATTAACTTTCATTTGGATGTTTCCCTGCTGCACTGCAATACTGCTTATCCTTATGACATTTAGATTTCCCATCTGCATAAAAAAAATAAGCAAACTGTACTGTGAAACCTGGGTTCTGGAGAGACTCGTCTGCAGAGTGGACACTGCTCAGTTTGTGTTCAATGGAATATTAACATGTGCTGTTAATGCCCTGGTATGGTTCGTGTTTTTGTCTTATATAAATATACTGGTCGCTTGTAAGCACTCTGTTCAAAACCACAAGAAATTCATAAGCACATGTCTGCCACATCTGATAGCCTTTTTGAATTACGTGGTCTGGTCACTATTTAGTACCTTATATGAGCTGTTTGGAATAAGCAATTTGCCTCAGGGGTTTAAGAACTTTTTGTCAGTTAGCTTTATGATCATTCCACCTTTGGTAAATCCTGTAATATATGGAATAGTTTTAACCCCTATAAGAGCTAAAGCAAAGCATGTAATCCAAAGCTTAAAACCAAAACATATCGATTAAGCATTGCTTTTTCACAAAAGATTTGGAAAAATTGGTTGCAGAAAAAAAGGTGCATCCATTACTTACTATTAGTTTGTGTTCAAACTGCATTTACATTTACAAATATGATTCAATATATGCAAATAAAAATGCCACTGCATGTCATTTAGTCATTAAAAGACTAGTCCTATATGTATTAACCCTTTCTAGTGATTTAGATATGTACCAAGTTGTTGATCATTTACATGAAATGTACGACATCAGATATAGGAAGATATGGCCATTAACTCTTTAGAGAAGGCTGTCTATGCATTCAACTCACTTTATTATAGTTTTGTCACAAAATGCTTGCCTGAAAATGGTCCAGAATGTGGCCAGACTTAACAGAAAAATCACAAATGTGATTATCTCACCCCAGCTTTGTGAACATTTTGCTGACTGGCTGTTCAATTTTGAATAAAATATCGAATGATTTTTTGTCTACAAATCTTATAGCTCAAAAGGGATCTCCCACTATCTGCTGAGGACATATCATCCTCAGGCCACAGTTAAAACTTGAATAGCTAGCACATCAGTAGAAACCTGTAAACAATACAGTACTATCATGATTTCTGTAACCTGTAACCAAGGCCACTTATTATGTAAAACATATTATTATCATTAAATTTAATTTATCATTATAGTTAAAATAGTCAACAATGCAGTAAAATAGTGTAAGTATTGAACACATCACAATTTGTCTTATATTGTACTGGTAAATATAGGTGCTGTAGACATATTGCCATTTCGATAACAACCAATTTTTACATCCATATTTACAAAAAAAATAATAATTTACAAAAAGAGTAACTTTAGAAATTTTGTTATGTGTAATAAAATGAAATGACACAAGGAAAAAGTATTAAACATGTGAAGAAAGGACGGTGCAAAAAAAGGCATGGAAAGACTAAACAGCAGCTGGAATCTCTCAATAGTTATTTAGCAACCCTGGCCCTTGCAAATGTAAAATAATATTAGCTGTTTTAACACCTACATTACAGGGATTTCAGCAACACAATGATCCCAAACACAGCTTTGGTTTGGGTTTTACCAAAATCCAGTAACAATTTGATGTTAACAGCACCTTTAGAAACATATATATGGGGAAAAACTGTGACATGTTCAATGCTTATTATACCTGCTGTCTGTGTATTCATAATTGTATTTTTACTTTATTTCTCACTAACTTAAATGTAATTTCTGTCCTCTTGTGTTGATATTCACCCTGAGCCTATGTAAAAAAATCCCTGTGTGTTTGCACAAACTTGGCGATTAAAGCTCATTTGGATTCTGATCTAGAATAAAACGTAGAGGGCATCAAGTTTTTTCTGAAGTCAAGTCTTGATCATGGATTAAGCTTTCTTTATTAAACTGCCTAAGCTTGCATCTCTGTCCCAATTGTAAATAAATCCCCCCTCCGAGGCGTCACTCACAGTTCTGCCTTTTTGTGTGCTTCTTCACCAACTCACAGTGGTGAAGAATGCGAAAGAAGATCCCACTGAAGCACATCGATATGTGCAGATTTACCACTCATGCTGTTTGTTTACCCCACCATCTTGGATTTCTCTCTTCTGGTTTCTGTTCACAGGTGCACTCCTCCCCAGAAAAAGATGGAGGAGATCCTAAAACAACTCACCAGCAGCAATTCTTCAAACACTCTGCTGACCGCCAGGACTGAAAAGATGGCCGAAAGAGAAATCATTGTTCTGTACTACGTCTCACCACCACTCAAAATATACCACTACCTGACCCAAGAGCACATGCAAGTAGGATACTACCAAAAATTACTGCGTGTGATGATGAAGAAGCCTACTTGAATATGTTTGAGGTTACACCAACCCCTGAAAGATGGGAGATGGGGAGTCCTGGGTGAAAGCATTGACATCCCTGTTGATTGGCGAGGCACAAAGAGCATACTTTTCACTGCCCACAGCATCAGTAGAAAACTACGAAGAGGTAAATAAAGAAAATTTAGCCCGTATGGGCCGGCACCATCATTGCCCTGCAACGAGCCCATTCCCTTGGATCTACAGTCTTCTCCAGCCACAGTGCCCTGCTGGACTCAAGAAGTGCAGACAGTCTGGTACACAAGAGATTCTAAGCCCTTGGGTAACCTCAAAATAATCAATCTCGATAATGTGTGTTCACGTTGATACTTGCTATGTGCTTACCCAAAGGATGAACATCAGGATGGGATCTGAGTCCTGGCAGGTGGATATGACTGGTTGTTGGGATATGACTGGTCAGGATTGAACAGATTGATGGTGCTTGCCTTGCAGCCTATGAATCCACATAGATGACGCCATCATTGGAGACAGTCATGGGGGGAGAAACATCGGCTAGATCTTCTGACATTAGATAGTGGTAGAGATGGTGAGCCCCCCTCCCAAAATTTTAATCTGTCCTTGGATATGTTCCAACAGGTCACAGGAGGTTTCTCTTTTGGTAAAGAGCAGAAGGAGGACAATCGTCTAAAACACTGCTGGGGACAAGTTTGTCGGATAGAGGGCAAAGATGTTTATCCTGCTCCCCATCCTCTCCCACATTTTATAGTGTAGAACAGCCTACTTTACTGTGTCACTCAGCAGAGGGGGGAGGACAAACAGCTTCCGGTAGTCTCAAAGATGAAGAAAGAGGCAATCCTAGAGTTGGCTTACTCCCATTCGCTGGCAGGTCATTTGGGGGCCCAAAACACAATTGAAAGGGTCAAGAGACTAGTTTCACTGGCCCAGCCTGGAGGCAAGAAAGACTTACAAAAGATAAGAAAGACTTACAAAAAAGTCTTACTCCTACCATATGTTTTCTTCAGGAAAAGAGAAGTTCCCCAAGCCTCAAAAGGATATACCCCTTCCAGCTCTTATTAGGATGCCAACCAAGGGGTCTCCTTGACGTAGGAGCCTATAGAAGCAGCAGCTGGCAGCTCATCGAACTGTGGTCAAGCATGTGTGACAGATGAGGGAAAGGATCCCTTGCATCATGCCAATTGTCCGGGAGCACCTGGTGAAGATCCAACAGTCTCAGCAACGGCACTACAATCAGGCGATCTAACAACGGGAATTCCAGGAAATAAGGTGATGGTCCTGGTTCTCAAAGCTGCTTATAAGTTCCTGGTGACATGGCAAGGCCCTTACATCCTGGAAGAAATAGTTGCAACTGTAAACTGCCAAGTAAAGGAACCAGAACGAAGACGAACAATCCAAACTCTAATCCAATCCAATCCAAATCCAAACCATGTGGACCTCCTAAAGAGGTTCAAGATCAGGTGGCTACTTTTCACTTATCGAACCCATGATGGTGGACACCAACCCGGAGCTGTCCGCCACCCAGAGGTCAGATCTGAGACAACTAGTCATCAGTTCCACAAAATCCAAAAGATACTCAAGCTGGGGCTGATTTAACCATCCTGAAGTCCATGGTCTAGCTCAATTGTCCTGGTCCTGAAGATGGACGGTGCCCTCCGGTTCTGCAATGATTACCAGTGGTTCAATAAAGTCTCAGATTTTGATGGCTATCCCATACCCAGAGTGTAAGAGCTCCTGATGTGCTTGGGAAGGGCCCAGTATATCACCACACTCGACCTTACCAAAAGTTATTGGCAAGTTCCCCTCTCTGAAACTGTAAAACCCACGACTGCTTTCTCGACCTCCAATGCACACTGGCAATAATGAACCCTTCCATTCAGCATCCATGGGGCTCTACCCACCTTCCAGAGACTCATGGACATGCTGATGCTAATACTTGATGCTGAGACCCCATCAAGTGTACACCGCAGCCTACCTCGAAGACGTGGTAATCCATTCGGAGACAAGGGAAAAACATGGGAGGATGCTATCCGAACTGCACCAGGCTGGGCTGATAAAGCTTTCTCTATAGCTGTTCCTCTGACAAATCTGACCAGGAAGGGGTAACCGGAGAAGGTATGATGGACAGAAGTGACAGAGGAGGCTTTTAAGAGCATCAAGTGGGCCCTCACCTTGGAGCCGCTTCTTAATGCCCAAACTTCAATTGCCACTTCCTGCTACAGCCAGATTCTTGCAACAGCGGATTGGGGACCGTGCTCACCTGGATACCAGGGGTGAGATGTATCTTATATGGAGATCCACATCGTCCTAGCAACACAATGGAAACACCCAGGGATTAGCACTAAGGGCCAATCGGTCACAGATGATACCAATCAAATCACCCTATAAAAGAGAGTCTAAGAGACCCAAGAGGTAAGCCACAATTCCATTACAGATGCATACAGATGCTTATTCTCCATTTTCCCCAGATCGATACATCGTCACCTGAAGAGGAAAGCACTGGACACTGCGACTTGAATAGGAAAGGAAGGAAGACACCCAAAGCACTATTACTTCATGTATCTCTTTTATTGCACAATTGTAAATAAATCTACCCTTCAGAGCTTCACTCACAGTTCTGCCTTGTCATGTGCTTCTTCACCAACTCACAATACACATTGTTTGCCAAGCCAGAATATTTTTGATTTCCTTCAGAAATTAAAAGATGATTTTGGAGTCAACAACTAGGAATTATGCAATACCAGAGTCAGGTTTCCCAACAATGATGTATCTTAAGATACATCAGCTTATAAGAATGCTCTGTATATGCAAGGTTATGAACACCTTACAATTCCAAAAACTGCACCTGAAATAAAAGTGTGAGAACTCATATGTATTACTTAATGTAACTTAAAGTAATGAAATGTGCCCCATGCAAAACGCCGCCCTGGGTGAACACCATACCTGCCAACACTCCTATTTTCCCCAGAAGTCTCTTGTATTTCACATGCATCTTCAGTCACCTCCAATTTGTTATTTCTCTCAAGAAATTCATTTTGTAAGGCCCAATCTAGTTATGAAAAACCACTTTTTGTCCATGTTTGTCAAGTTGTCATATCTTGAATAAAGCTCATCACCTCACATATGTGATAAAATATTCAAATATCAAAACATTTTTCACATCAATCAGCAACATACTGTATGTTACAACCCAGTTGTGCTGATGATTATTATGCAGGCTGGATTTGAACAGCAGTGGTAGCAATGTCAGTAGAAGTAGACAACCCCCCACCCTTGGTCTCCCGGAATGTGGAAGACAAATGTTGGCAGGTATGGCAATCAGCCCTATTGGCCATGCCTAAATTTGCCACTGGCCACAAAAGTAAACAATTGGACACAAAACATTGATCTGAGATTTAACAATTTACTAACTATTTAATTAAATGTAAAGCTTGCGGAAAGAAAAAGAAAATGATCTTAACAAATGGCTGGATGCAGCCTACACCCTACTTATTATTACAAATTTGTTTTAAAATAGCACCAAACAGTTACGAACAGCAGTGTGCCAGATAAGAATATATAAAGATATTTATTAATGGCTAATGGGAGTTTTAGTACCCAGATGAGCCTGTGTAGTTAATTATAGCAGTTGTTATCAGAAAATAGCATTGATTGGAATTTCGGGACTGACTAATCAGAATCAAGTATTCCAGAGAGCCGTGCAATAAATATTTTAAACAAAAGAATAATTATTCCAGAAATAATTGATTGTTTTATTTTTAAACACTGTGATAAGGTTTATAGTGGGTTAACTAGTTGCAAACAGTCATTCAAATAGAATTACAAAAAGTGTTGATAATCATCTGATAGTTTAATATCCATCAAACCAAGGTTATCTTGGCATTGTATAATTATTCCTGAATTATCAAAGGACTGTTAGATCATCATGATGTTTTGCTTATCAGACTGTATATAAAGTTCTCTCATTTAGCCGTGAGCAGAGCGAAGGGTGGATCTCTAAAAGAGCTATTCAAAAGTGTCCAGAAGGAGAAGTAATGGAAAACATCTCCTCTTTCCACATTCTCACTGTCACAGCTCTGAATGACTGGGACTGGACCAGCAGGATCTTATTTTTTTCTTTTGCGCTTCCTTGTTACCTGTTGACAATTATTCTAAATGCTACCTTGATTATGATTATTGCACTTGAGAAAACTCTGCGTGAGCCCATGTACATTTTCTTGTGTAATCTGTGTGTCAATGATCTGTGTGGAACCACTGGGTTTTATCCCAGGGCCTTGGCATATTTACTCACAGAAAGAAATGTGATTTCTCATGAGGAATGTATTGTTCAAGGTCTTGTCATTGTCATCTATGCAACTGGAGAATTTACAAGTTTAAGTGTCATGGCTGTTGATAGGTACTTAGCCATTTGTCGACCATTACATTATCATAGAATTATGTCACCTTTCACTGTACTAAGCCTGGTGACTTTTATTTGGGTATTTTCTTGTTTTGTAGGTCTAATGGCAATCTCATTGACTCTGAAGTATCCTATTTGCAGACATGAAATTAACAAACTTTTCTGTGAACACCTTTCCTTGTTAAATCTTGCATGCAAACACGATATTTTTGAAGCAATTGTTAATGGGTTTATCTTTATCATCATGAGTTTCCTTTTTGTTTTTGTTCTGTTTTCCTATTTAAAGATAATTCTTGCTTGTAGAAAATCTAAAGTAAGTCGAGAGAAGTTCTACAGCACATGTATACCACACTTGATCTCCTTTCTGAACACAACCTGTGGACTTTCTGATTCTCTATACACAAAATTCAATATAAATACACTGTCTCATTTAGTATATACCTTTTTGTCTATAATAATCCTGACTGTTCCCCCTTTTGTCAATCCTCTAATTTATGGTATAAAATTAGGTCCAATCAGAGCAAAAATATTGTATATTTTCCAAAGACCCAAGATTAAATAAATTGTATCTATACACTATACTTTCTTAGAGAATATTTAAGACTAACTGTTTTTATGATGCATCACAGCAACACTTTATTAAAAGTGGTTATGATTAAATGTTTTATTCTGAGCAGCTGAAACAACTGTTTTCCTACAATGTTGTTTAATGTATTACTTGAGCTGTGCTATTAATGTGTCATGATTTATAGCAGAAAGAATTCATGTGCATTTATATAAGTGTTTGCATCTTAGCATTTGACACCAACACATCTTCAATTATAATAAAGTCAATATTAAAAATAACAGTCATGTATTTTATGCATTAATACAGTATAGCTATCATAAATGCAGCTAAGCTGTACAGGGTGCAATGACCCAGGTGAAAACAAAGTGCTCTTGAGTACACTAAAAATATACTAAAAAACAATTAAGAGCATTGTAAGTACAATTTTTAATCAATAAAATTAAAAAAAGATATACACTATGAATATACCAATTAAAAGTATACTTTTGCTTAAGTAGTACTTAAGTAAAACTGTGAAAGTATATTAAATATAACTGATACTTAAATAGACTTTTAGTATATAGCAACAAAGTGTACTACTTGAAAAAAATTGTATAAATGTATTTCTTAAAAGTATAATCTGAATGCTATAAAATAATTCAGTTAGTACACTTTTACATAGTTTTTGTAAGTATAAATTAAATTGAACTTTTTAAAAATGTAATTTTTAGTGTTGTAAATAAAGTGTACTACCTCAAAAATAAGTGTAATACTTAAAAATATCATTTGAATACTATAAAAATAGTTCAAATTTAGTACACTTTTACATATTTGTTGTAAGTATAAATTAAAATGAACTTTTTTATATAGCAATAAAGTTTACTATCTCAAAAATATGTTATACATATAATGCTTAAAAGTGTAATTTGAATGCATTTGATAGTATGACCCAGGTGAAAAAAAAGTGCATTATAATACACTTTATTTCAGTGCACTTAGTGCGCTTCCAGAATGCACTTAAAGTGCTCTATTTTTGCTGACTAATGTACTAACAGTTGATCTTTAGTACCATTTAAAAATAAACTCAAGGTGAACTAAGTGTACTTGACTGCTGTTGACACACCATTAAGTTGAAATAAAATATAATATATATATATATATATATATATATATATATATATATATATATATATATATATATATATATATATATATATATATGTGTGTGTGTGTGTGTGTGTGTGTGTGTGTGTGTGTGTGTGTGTAATACCACTTTTAATAGAATACTAATCATCTTTTATTGCACTTTTAGATATACTAGATTTACTAATAAAATACACTTATGAATTATTTAAAATATAACAAAAATGTAATTGCATTTTCCCAATGTGACACTTAAGTTCACCTAAAATAATACATTGATTATTATTACCCAAAAGGTGCATTAAAATACATGTTATATAATACAATTACATCATGTTCTTGAAGTGCTCCCGTTCTCCCGTGATGCACCGGGGCATCTAATTCCTACAATATAGTACGATTTGCTCATCCTCCAATGACGGTTGGGTTTAGGGGTGGGGTTAGGTGCCACGCCTCCTTTATAAAATCGTACAATTTCGTACGACTGAACTTGTACGAATTCGTACGAATTAGCCACTAAACTGTCAAAACGTAAAATACTTACGTTTTCCCGTGAGATCAGGCTGGTTTTATAGATTACAATAGGATAAACGTGTGCTGAAATCTTGCTCTCTGTGTTGTTTTCCCAGAATATTGACTTATCAAAATAATAAAAGTTGTTAAACTTAAAAGCTACAAGAAGGTCCTGTTTCATCTGTGTTTTCCTGAATTCAACTGGCAGGGCTCGACAGTGCGACCATTTCGCTCGCATTTGCAACTAAAAATAGGTGTGTGCGAACTGGAAAATTTATTTTGATTTTTTTTATAAGCTTTATTGAGGACTTAATTTACTGGGCCATAGTAAAACAACATGCTCTTCACACTAAGTTATGGCATATTACGTTGGAAATCTATTGTGACTGTAGCAGCACATCTCTACTAGTTTATTTACTTCACGTCGGGCGGTCTTTACATTGTTTTGAATACGTTGCTAAGCAATGCAGGGCACCGAATGACGGCGTGTGGATGGCCATGGATGGCATGCAAGTCTACTGTGAGACCGAATTCAACACCAGCACTTCCCATGCATACTTTACCTGGGCGGCTCGGTTCTGTATCACAGACTCGCATGCTCTGCATGCAGACCCACAGAGACTTTGGTAGTAGCTTTAAAAAAAAGAAAAGCCTTTTACTAAATAGACTGATTCAGCTCATTATTTGGCGTGACAATACATCCTTTTTCCCAGACACGTCTGCGATTCTGCTTTCGCTTACGATATTAATTGTATTCGTTTTTGCATTACTTTATTGCAAACTGTGGCTGCTGCATACATTGCTGCTGCATACCAGCTAAATATTGTGCTTATTGTTTTAAATTTTGTTTTAGTTTATCCTTTGTTTTTATTAGATAATGTCTCAGTATAAACTTGATGAAACTAAGAGAGAAAAATATGATTTTGCATGAAAATATAACAATACTTCAAAACCAGCTTATGTACTTCACACACATTCACATGAATATAGGCCATTGTGCGAATATTTAAATATGACTGTTTTCTGCAAACACTCAACTGATGAGATTTCTGCATTAAGCTTCTCAATAACTATTACAATGGAAGAGTAGAATTTATTTTGAAACAATTTTCACTCATAAACTGCTACAGTCTACCAATAATTACAAAAAAAAAAAAAAACAGCAAGTGATATGCTATTGCACAAAGATAAAGTCATGTTCCAGTAGAAACTTCCATGGTGATCTTTGCATCGTATTATTATTCCTGAATTATCAAAGGACTATTAGATCATCACAATGTTTTGCGTATCTGACTGTATATAAAGTTCTCTCATTCAGCCGTGAGCAGAGCGAAGAGTGGATCTCTAAAAGAGGTGCTTAGAGGCCTTCACTAAACCTCACAGCCATTCAAGACAAGACCATTTGTTGCTTTTGTCATTTTGAATGTTTTACAATATATTGCTTTCATTAAATCCTTTAACAGTATAACACAAGACACGCAAAACTGAACACAAGAGAAACACTGGATTATTTGTGTCGGCCTGGACTGATCTGGAAGCAGATTTGGAGAAGGAATGGAAAATATCTCTTCCCACATTCTCACTGTCACAGCTCTGAATGACTGGGACTGGACCAGCAGGATCTTATTTTTTTCTTTTGCACTTCCTGTATACCTTGTAACTATTGTTCTAAATGCCACCTTGATTATGATTATTGCACTTGAGAAAACTCTGCATGAGCCCATGTACATTTTCTTGTGTAATCTATGTGTCAATGATCTGTGTGGAATCACTGGGTTTTATCCCAGGGCCTTGACATATTTACTCACAGAAAGAAATGTGATTTCTCATGAGGAATGTATTGTTCAAGATCTTGTCATCATTATCTAAGGAATTGGGGAATTCACAAGTTTAAGTGTCATGGCTGTTGATAGGTACTTAGCCATATGTCGACCATTACATTATCATAGAATTATGTCACCTTTCACTGTACTGAGCCTGCTGACTTTTATTTGGGTATTTTCTTGTTTTGTAGGTCTAATGGCAATCTCATTGACTCTGAAGTATCCTATTTGCAGACATGACATTAACAAACTTTTCTGTGAACACCTTTCTTTGATGAAACTTGCATGCAAACAAGATTTTTTTTAAGGGATATTTAATGGATTTCTCTATATTAGTATGAGTGTCCTTTTGGTTTTTGTTCTGTTTTCCTATTTAAAGATAATTCTTGCTTGTAGAAAATCCAAAGTAAGTCGAGAAAAGTTTTACAGCACATGTATACCACACTTGATTACCTTTCTGAACACAAGCTGTGGTCTTTCTGATTCTCTCTGCACACGTTTTAATGTAGATACACTGTCTCGTGTGGTATATACTTTTTTGTCTATAATAAACTTAACTCTTCCCCCTTTTGTCAATCCACTAATTTATGGTATTAAATTAGGACCAATTAGAGCTAAAATATTGTATATTTTTCAAAGGCCAAAGATTAAATGAACTGTAGCTGTATACTGTTAGAGAATAATTAAGACTGACTGATTTTTATGACGCATCACTGTGACGGTTTAATAAAAGTAGTTATGATTAAATGTTTTATTCTGAGCAGCTGTTTTCATACAGTGTGGCTTAATGTGTAATGTCAATAAAAGCAAACCAGGCATGTGTTTTATGCATTATTACAGTATAGGTAATTATAAATACTTTTCTGATGTGTTTGTATTTTTAACTAGCTCAATTTTACTGCCTCTTGACTAAACAAAACCAGCTAAATATTCTGTTTTTGGCGATGAGGGATCTGTGCCCACGGTGGAACTCTGGGGAAGAAGGTAAAATCTGCTCTCCGAAAACTTCAAAAAGTATCTGGGAGAAAAATGTTGTTGGCCATAGACCTTCGATTGACTCAGGCACACCTATGATCCTTATGTTGTTTCTTCTGCTCCGTGCTTCTAGATCAGCAGTTTTGGCTTTTAACTTTGCGTTGCTCTTCGTTACTGCTGAGAGGGATGCTTCAAGCAGTTCCACGCGCTCATCCAACGACTCTGCATGGGATTCTAACGAGGCAAGTCTCTGTCCGTGATCGGATACCATGACCTGAACACAGTCAAGTTTCGATTTTAATGTTGAAATCGCCGTTTTGAACTCTGCCGCCAAGGCCGTTCTATGATCTTTCAGCAAATCTGACAGAGCCACCATGTTCACTTCATCTGTTGCCGCAGGTGTTTCAGCTTTTGCCTTAGCTTCTTTCTTGGATGTTTTCATGGATTTAGAAGCCATCCTTAATAAATACTGTTGTTTATACGTTGTTTAGCTATTTTTTATATATAGTTGAAAAAGAATAGGGGGAAAAAAGGCACACGTCTACTCCATCTCGTTCCTAACTGGAGATCAAAATTCTGAGTTTTATTTGTATAATGATGATAACACTATCTAGTATACATAGTTGGTAGACAGCAAAAGCAAATGTGACACATCCAAAGTTTTAAATATTGTTTTAGTTGATCTTTTATTTTTTTAGATAATGTCTCAGTATAAACTCTATGAAACTAAGAGTGAAAATATGATTGTGTATGAAAACATAACAATACTTCAAAATCAGCTAATGAACTTCACATACAATAAATATAGGTCATTATATGAATAATTAAATATCACTGTTTTCCACAAACACTCAACTGATGAGATTTCTGTTTATCAATAACTATTGCACTTGAAGAGTAAAATTTTTTTAATAACAAATATTTAACTAATAACAAAAAAAAAAAAAAAAAAAAACAGTAGGTGATATGCTATTGCAACAATAAAGTCCAGTAGAAACTGTCATGGTTATCTTTGCATCATTTAACTATTTCTTTATTATCAAAGGACTATTAGATCATCACAATGTTTTGCGTATCTGACTGTATATAAAGTGCTCTCATTCAGCCGTGAGCAGAGTGAAAGGTGGATCTCTAAAAGAGCTGTTCAGAGGCCTTCTCCAAACCTTACAAGCCTTCAAGACAAGACCATTTGTTGCTTTTGTCACTTTAAGGGCTTTACAACATACATGGGCTTCACATCATTGCTTATGTGTCTTTTTTTAATTATTTGTAGTTTTTCAACAGTATAACATAAAATACACAAAAGTGAACAGCAGAGAAACACTTGATTATTTGTCAGTTTTTCAGTGATTGTTGAGTCAGATTTGGAGAAGGAATGGAAAACATCTCCTCTTCCCACATTCTCACTGTCACGGCTCTGAATGACTGGGACTGGACCAGCAGGATCTTACTTTTTTCTTTTGCGCTTCCTTGTTACCTGCTGACTATTGTTATGAATGCCACCTTGATTCTGATTATTGCATTTGAGAAAACTCTGCATGACCCCATGTACATTTTCTTGTGTAATTTATGTGTCAATGATCTGTGTGGAACCACTGGGTTTTATCCCAAGGCTTTGGCATATTTACTCACAGAAAGAAATGTGATTTCTCATAAGGAATGTATTGTTCAAGGTCTTGTCATCATAGTCTATGCAATTGGTGAATTCACAAATTTAAGTGTCATGGCTGTTGATAGGTACATAGCCATATGTCGACCATTACATTATCATAGTATTATGTCACCTTTCACTGTACTGAGCCTGGTGACTTTTATTTGGGTATTTCCTTGTTCTTTAGGTGCAATGTCAATTTCATTGACTTTGAAGTATCCTTTTTGCAGACATGAAATTAATAGGCTTTTCTGTGAAAACCTGTCCTTGCTGAATCTTGCATGCAAACAAGACATTTTTCAAGGAGTCTTTAATGGATTTGTCTATATTAGCATGGGTGTCTTTTTTGTTTTTGTTCTGTTTTCCTATTTTAAAATAATTCTTGCTTGTAGAAAATCTAAAGTAAATCGAGAGAAGTTCTACAGCACATGTATACCACACTTGATTACCTTTCTTAACACAACCTGTGGTCTTTCTGATGCTCTCTGCACAGAGTTTAAAGTAGAAACACTGTCTCATGTAGTATATACTTTTTTGTCTATAATAAACCTGACTGTTCCCCCTATTGTCAATCCTGTAATATATGGTATAAAGTTAGGTCCAATCAGAGCTAAAATATTGTATATTTTCAGAAGATCAAGGATTAATAACTTGTAAGTGCTGACTGGTTTTGTTATGATGCATCACAGTGAACATTCATGGCAATCATGAGACATTTATTTAGAACCGCATTAAAAAGTGTTTGTGTTTAATGTTATATAATGCATGTATTGTTTAAAATTTATTAACATTTGATTTAAGCCTTACTATTAATGTGAAATGATAGATTATGAACATATTAAAATAAATGTTGTCGTTGCATTTATCAACTTTTTAATGTTTTTAAAACAAGCAAGGCTGTGTAACATGCATTAACACGGTAAACTTTTATATAGTTGAGCTGTAAAGGATACTAAGAACATCATACCGAAACTCAAGAAAATAAAAACGGATATCAAACCAGAACACAACCAGACAAATACTACATCTCTCATTATTATACAAGGTGTATTTCACACAAAACTTGCATTTTAATTGAAACGTTTTTGTGAAGATTTTCCTGAAGTGATTTCTGAAACAGATTAAACCTGGTTCTGGTTATACAGAAGGATACATTTGTTTAAAAGAGAAACATTACCTCAATGCAATCTTTGCACTATATAATTATTTCTGAATTATTAAAGGACTGTTATCACTTATGATTATGACTAGTGTGTGACTAGTATTCACTGTTTTAGTGCTAACTCCTTTTTTGTGTCTTGATGCATTGCAAGGATAATTTATTCTCAATGGCAATGATCACAGTTTTTTGAGCTGGAGAAGCAAGCAAATACAGAATGCTTCAATTCCTGCTAAGGATCAGGTCAATGCAAGCAACAGTAAAAAATAAATAGTTTATGTCTACAAGTATAAACTTTTTAAAATATATATTTATATAAATAAATAAATATGTTTTAAAATTTTACTTGTTTTGAAATGTTTAATAATATTTTTAAAGTATAAAGCGATGACAGTAAATGCACAACAGTGTATATAAAGTTTATTTGTTTATAGTAATACATACAATTACCTATTGGGTATATTTTCTTTGAAATATAATCTACAATGTAGTGACAGTTAATTTTCCAAATTAAGGCCTGATAATTGACTTGAACTGATTACCAGAGTATTTTAACTAATCTTAACCATTAATCATTTTAAAAACTACATATAGACATACATTTATGAAATGACGATGCATTATTACAGTATAGGTAATTATAAATACAGCTGAGTTGTACAGGGTGCTATTAGCAATAACAACACTGAAATTCAGAAGAGAAAATGAATATTAAAGCAATACCATCATGACACCACCTTCTGGGAGAAACCTATATTAAAACTTTGACTTTAATACATTATTGGCAAGTCATTTTCTTTTTTTGTGATGTGTTTGTATTTTTAACTAGCTCAATTTTACTGCTGTAAGGATGGCTATATCTCTCCATAATATTAAACCCTGAAAACGGTTATGAAGCTCCACACGAGACAAGACCATGAGAATGGTCAAGCACTAAAACAATAAACTTTCTAATCTGAGAAGAAGATCAGCTAGGAAACCAGTTGTTCGGGTTGTCTCGATCATGCATCCTGAGCCCCCCTCTTTGCCCTGGAGTTTACCTTCTCCACCAGAGCAGCTCACTCACATTCCACACAGAATGTTTAAGTTTTTAATATGGTGTATCTTGTGGCTTTATATTCATGTTTGGTGTCATTTTAAATGTCTCTGTGTGATTGGTAAAGTGGTCTTAATTTCACTGTAATATTTTACAATCTCCCTTATATCAGTTAATTTGGGTTTTAACTTTGATAAGATCTTTGCCAGATGCTCCACTCCAGGGAAAATGGTCTTTGCATCAACTCATGACCAGGCAAGAGTCTTGGTGAAGCTTTTATTGTCTTGAATTTATGATGATTTGAGTATTTAGGCAAAGGGTGCAGAAGTGTCTGTGGGATTCTGTAGGCAGGATACCCCATTGCAGTTTGTGAGTCTCTGAGCTCTGCATCAGGACTTATATGCTGCAATGTATTTCTACACGGTCAGGTATTAATCTCTAACTTAAATGTATCTTCGAATAATTGATGTTGTACAATCTTGATTGGCTTATTTTGTTTAGTTATGTATATTGAAATGGAAAATCTTTGCCTGACAAATAAATGTAAAATTCTTGTTTAACTTTAATATCGCCTGAAATCTTTTAAATCTAGTAGATTGTTTAGGCTGATGTTTCCGCAGCCTACGACAAGGATTTGTCATACATTCAGGCTCAATGGATGGAGCATAGGCACAGCATTAGAGACCTGATGATTTCTGACAATCACTGACTTAGTATGATATAATCTAGGGGGCTAAATCAAACTTCCTTTAAGTACGAGCAAGCATGGGGCGGCCTATTATTAATTAAAGGAAATTAGCTTATCGGCTAAGAATCGGAACTGGCGAGGATGTGTCCGTGAGCAGATGTAACTGGCCAGCATACTGACTCTAAGCGACTTTGGGTAAACGATGAACCATTACTTGAGAATAAGGATTTATTAGGTTAATCAATCTAAATTAGACCGAATCACAACCTATAAGGTGATCAGCATGAATTAGATAAATCTAAAATTATTATAAATTGGAGTCAGATTAAAATTCGGAGTTGGAAACAAATTAAAATAAATCTTAATGAATAAAAATATTTCTTTTCACATGTGCTAAAAGGCTTACATGCATTTAACCTTCACCCATGCTGTTAGTTCCGTCATAGGAAAAATAGATGGGCCCTTACACATAAATATCAATTTCATTTGAATGAAATTCTATAGACAATTCAATAAAATAAAAAAGATGTTTTATAGAATTATCAGTTGTCTTAGACTTGACATATGGCAGAGAATTAGGTTCGTTAAGTCTTTACCTCCCTGACTCCTCATCCCTACTTTTTGCTTCATACAAAAAAATCAGGAGCCATGCTTAGTAAGATCACCATCATATTGTTTAAACTTTAGTTTTGTCGACTAGCTAAACAAAAAAGGCTGTTACGCTGGTTTTACAACGCATGAGCGGCACGTGACAAGTAAGCAGCCTGCTTTTTTGGCGCGTATGTTAACTACCGGGACTCGCACCGGCAGAAGAGCAGCACGTGAGAGAGGCGCACACACAGAGAGGCGCAATTTCTCTGCGCACACGCGGAGATGCGTCAGTTTGCTTTTTGATTAAACTACATTGCTTTCACCAGCGTTGGTTCGGTTGCACATAGAGAATAATGTCTTTATTTCAGAATTACCACTCTTAATAAATACACATGCATTTGAAATAAATCACATCTCAATGCATTTACTGGGGCACTGGAGATTTTTACTGGGGCAAGTGCCCCAGTAAATTGGGTCTAGCGACGCCCCTGGTTGTTTCTTCTGCTCCGTGCTTCTAGATGAGCAGTTTTGGCTTGTAACTTTGCGTTGCTCTCTGTTACTGCTGAGAGAGAAGCTTCAAGCCGTTCCACTCGATTATCCAACGGCTCTGCATGAGATTCTAACGTGGCAAGTCTCTGTCCATGACCGGATACCATGGCTTGAACACAGTCAAGTTTCGCTTTTAATGTTGAAATCGCCGTTTTGAACTCTGCCGACAAGGCCGTTATATGATCTTTCAGCAAATCTGACAGAGCCTCCATGTTCACGTCACCTGTTGCCGCAGGTGTTTCAGCTTTTGCGTTAGCTTCTTTCTTGGATGTTTTCACGGATTTAGATGCCATCCTTAATAAATACTGTTGTTTATACGTCGTTTAGCTATTTTGTATATATAGTTATAGGCAACACAGGCTCATTCTGAAAACGTAGCCCTGCGGACGTTTCTGGAGACAGCGAATTATGTAGGCGGAGGTACGTATGGCTGCATTTAATTTCTTTAAACAAACGGTACGGGGAGTTGTGTCGCCGTTCCTTTTCGCGATTACCAGCTGACCGCTTACCTCCATATGGACAGCATTCCGGCTGCAGCCAGTTTGTCCCGTTAGCGCGCCACATCCGTCGGCGGATTTGAGATGCAGAGAGGAGATGACCACGAAGACGGGGTTCAAGTCCGGTGAAGAACGGTTCCAGAAAGCAGGTAAGACAAAAACAGAATCCAAAATATAAAACAAACAAGCGAGTGGCAGGGTGAGAATGTGGTAAAAAAAAAAAAGTCAGACGAGGACTTTTTTTTTTGGATTGTTTTTTAAACATGTTGGTTGGGTTCAGGGAAGTGGTTGGGCAGGTCAATTGATAAAATTGGTTGGGTTTAGGGAAGGGGGAGGGTGGGTCAGCCGATCGTTCGCTCAGTCAGTCAGAAAGTCTGTCCAAAAGTGAGTCGACAGCGGCCTCTGGTGAGTTTACGCGAGAGCAGCAGGCGCAAATGGCACTCGCGAGGGAAATTTGAGATCTCAAAGAGCGTATAAGGCGACCTCTGGCGGATTTGCGAAAACAAAAACTGCAGAAAAATGTGCCGCCGGGACGTATTTCGTGGTCTCCAGAAACGTCCGTGGAGGTACGTTTTCAGAATAAGCCTGGGTTGGTTATAGAATAGGGGGAAAAAGGCACACGTCTACTCCATCTCGTTGCTAACTGGAGATCAAAAAAATTTTTTATTGTGATGATAATACAATCTATTATACATATTTAGCAGACAACAAAAGCAAATGTGACACATCCAAGGTTTTAAATATTGTTTTAGTTGATATTTTTTTTTAGATAATGTCTCAGTATAAACTCGATGAAACTAAGAGTGAAAATATGATTGTGTATAAAAACATAACAATACTTCAAAATCAGCTTATGTACTTCACATACAATAAATATAGGTCATTATATGAATAATTAAATATTACAGTTTTACGCAAACACTCAACCGGTGAGATTTCTGTTTATCAATAACTATTGCACTGGAAGAGTAAAATTTATTTTGAAAAATATTTTTACTCATAAACTGCTAGATTTCACAACTAATAACAACAACAACAAAAAAACAGTAGGTGATATGCTATTGCAACAATAAAGTCCAGTAGAAACTGTCATGGATATCTTTGCATTGTATAATTTTTCTTTATTATCAAAGGACTATTAGATCATCACAATGTTTTGCGTATCTGACTGTATATAAAGTGCTCTCATTCAGCCGTGAGCAGAGTGAAAGGTGGATCTCTAAAAGAGCTGTTCAGAGGCCTTCTCCAAACCTTACAAGCCTTCAAGACAAGACCATTTGTTGCTTTTGTCACTTTAAGGGCTTTACAACATACATGGGCTTCACATCATTGCTTATGTGTCTTTTTTTAATTATTTGTAGTTTTCCAACAGTATAACATAAAATACACAAAAGTGAACAGCAGAGAAACACTTGATTATTTGTCAGTTTTTCAGTGATTGTTGAGTCAGATTTGGAGAAGGAATGGAAAACATCTCCTCTTCCCACATTCTCACTGTCACGGCTCTGAATGACTGGGACTGGACCAGCAGGATCTTACTTTTTTCTTTTGCGCTTCCTTGTTACCTGCTGACTATTGTTATGAATGCCACCTTGATTCTGATTATTGCATTTGAGAAAACTCTGCATGACCCCATGTACATTTTCTTGTGTAATCTATGTGTCAATGATCTGTGTGGAACCACTGGGTTTTATCCCAAGGCTTTGGCATATTTACTCACAGAAAGAAATGTGATTTCTCATAAGGAATGTATTGTTCAAGGTCTTGTCATCATAGTCTATGCAATTGGTGAATTCACAAATTTAAGTGTCATGGCTGTTGATAGGTACATAGCCATATGTCGACCATTACATTATCATAGTATTATGTCACCTTTCACTGTACTGAGCCTGGTGACTTTTATTTGGGTATTTCCTTGTTCTTTAGGTGCAATGTCAATTTCATTGACTTTGAAGTATCCTTTTTGCAGACATGAAATTAATAGGCTTTTCTGTGAAAACCTGTCCTTGCTGAATCTTGCATGCAAACAAGACATTTTTCAAGGAGTCTTTAATGGATTTGTCTATATTAGCATGGGTGTCTTTTTTGTTTTTGTTCTGTTTTCCTATTTTAAAATAATTCTCGCTTGTAGAAAATCTAAAGTAAATCGAGAGAAGTTCTACAGCACATGTATACCACACTTGATTACCTTTCTTAACACAACCTGTGGTCTTTCTGATGCTCTCTGCACAGAGTTTAAAGTAGAAACACTGTCTCATGTAGTATATACTTTTTTGTCTATAATAAACCTGACTGTTCCCCCTATTGTCAATCCTGTAATATATGGTATAAAGTTAGGTCCAATCAGAGCTAAAATATTGTATATTTTCAGAAGATCAAGGATTAATAACTTGTAAGTGCTGACTGGTTTTGTTATGATGCATCACAGTGAACATTCATGGCAATCATGAGACATTTATTTAGAACCGCATTAAAAAGTGTTTGTGTTTAATGTTATATAATGCATGTATTGTTTAAAATTTATTAACATTTGATTTAAGCCTTACTATTAATGTGAAATGATAGATTATGAACATATTAAAATAAATGTTGTCGTTGCATTTATCAACTTTTTAATGTTTTTAAAACAAGCAAGGCTGTGTAACATGCATTAACACGGTAAACTTTTATATAGTTGAGCTGTAAAGGATACTAAGAACATCATACCGAAACTCAAGAAAATAAAAACGGATATCAAACCAGAACACAACCAGACAAATACTACATCTCTCATTATTATACAAGGTGTATTTCACACAAAACTTGCATTTTAATTGAAACGTTTTTGTGAAGATTTTCCTGAAATGATTTCTGAAACAGATTAAACCTGGTTCTGGTTATACAGAAGGATACATTTGTTTAAAAGAGAAACATTACCTCAATGCAATCTTTGCACTATATAATTATTTCTGAATTATTAAAGGACTGTTATCAATTATGATTATGACTAGTGTGTGACTAATATTCACTGTTTTAGTGCTGACTGCTTTTAGTGTCTTGATGCATTGCAATAATAATTCATTCTCAATGGCAATGATCACAGTTTTTTGAGCTGGAGAAGCAAGCAAAGACAAAATGCCTCAATTCCTGCTAAGGATCAGGTCAACGCAAGCAACAGTAAAAAATAAATAGTTTATGTCTGCAAGTATTTATATAAATAAATGTTTTCAAATTTTACTTGTTTTGTAATGTTTAATAATATTTTTAAAGTATAAAGCGATGACAGTAAATGCACAACAGTGTATATATAGTTTATAGGTTATAGTAATACATACAATTACCTATAGGGTATATTTTCTGTGAAATATAATCTACAGTGCAGTGACAGTTAATTTTCCAAATTAAGGCCTGATAATTGACTTGAACTGATTACCAGAGTATTTTAACTAATCTTAACCATTAATCATTTTAAAAACTACATATAGACATCCATTTATGAAATGACGATGGGACAAATAACCCCTTAAACATGTTTAATTTAGTTTGGTTGGATGGAAAATAAAATATTCACTGACAAACTTGGAAAAGACTGAAATAAAAGTTTATAAAGAGGTCAGTGAAAGGTGGAGTATCATGGTTTGGGCTCCACCGAACAGCATGTAGCCCGAACAGCATGTAGCCATGTAAATAGGCAAAATGCCACTTTTTGGAAACAATGTCAGAATACCATGTGACCAGAGGTGACCACCAGTAACAGCAACAATGGCAGATGACAGATTTATAGATCAATTACCATGTTTGTAAACATTCAGGATGCATGCGCAGGGAGGTGGCAGAAAGAAACCGGGAGCACTAGCATTTACAGCGAGGGAATGACATCTGATGTGGTACAGAGTTTGTTGTTGTCTTAGAAATAAGATATATTAATTACACATTATATTTATTATTTACATAATGCTTTCAGCATATTATAACAGCTTGTCACCAAGTGATAAGCACAGTGATTCGGCAAAATTAACGTTAAAGTGAACGCCGTTCATCTGACAGATCCATTTGCGATAGAACCCTCCCAATGAATATTGGATAAGACAAAATGACCAAGCATCCAGCCCCAAATATAAAATCTCATTGAAGCTCCAAGTGATTTTACAAGAGAGAAGTTAAAGGTCTACAAGTCTTTGGATGCCAACAATGTTGTTCTGTGTGGTCATGTGCAAGATATAATGCTCCAGGATGACCAGATTCAACACTATGTAGAGCTAAAAACTGAGATTCTTCTTAGCCAAAGACAAGGAAAGAAGACGGAGCTATACAAGGCCTGGGTAATTAATCATCAACAAGCAAAATGACTGTATTTTGACAGTGAACTACACCTGTATGGCAGGGTATATGAACATACACATAAAGGTAAAGTTGGTTTTATATTCTCACATTCAGACTTTCTCCTTAATAATATATAATTTCATAAAAGTATTATTTGCAAACTCTAAATAGCGAAATCATATTAGCAGCCAATGACTATCAAAGTACAACATTGTTCACAGTCAAATAAACAGTGTTAATGTTGTTTTCAAGTCACACTTGCAGGTTATTTCAGATCGAATATTCAAAGTGCCGTGGTAAACAATATAGCGAGTGTGTCACAAGTTGTCACTGAATGAATGTGAATATAAAACCAAGTTTACCTTAATAACTTACACTTTCACGTTTAATTCTTAGCATTCACTGTCCGCAGTTTAATTAATCATGTTTAACTGTTTATGCTGAAAGAATTTCTGCAATCAAAAACAAGTAATGTGTCTGATTCAGCATATAAACTTACCCGAATCAACATGAGAACTGCAGAGTCCAGCATTTTTAATAAGGTCGTCACTTCATTCAGCTCCCTTTTAGCCAAAGACGTCTGCAGTTAGCATTAAAGCAGTGTGGTGTATGGTAAAAGTTAATTTTCTATTTTCGAATTTGGCATCCTATCGCACAACACGACATCTTTACTATTGCAGTCTGTGTTTTTTTGCAATCAGAGACCCGTGTGACGTCATGTGTGACGTAGGTTGGTAATTGGTCTATTTATAAGTTTATTACAACAAGCCTGGTAATGCTGTGTTATCTAAATGACCAGCAAAGATGCATTAACAGTTACAAGTACCCAACATTTTTAAACTCAACACGTTGTCCTGTTTGTCTGCACTCAGTGTGCTAAAAACAGACTTCTTGCGTGTGATCACTGCATTCTTCTGTGATTTTAATGTATCCTGCAGCTCTGTCTGTGTTTGTTTACAACACCACATAGTGGTGTGGGATACATATTACATAGTTTTAGACCAGTTTTCACATTTCCAGCTGCACACAGCTTTCAAGGAGACATTTCTTGAAAAACAGTGAAACAGTGAAATTTTAAAATAGCACATATGTTGCTGCATGGACATAGCCCATGAATCTGTAAAAAGTGTAATTGTTATCCAGTGTGTGTCATTTATCTGGTTCAAAAATCACCCAGAATCATGAGAAACCCACACAAATCACAGTCAATGATCTGTGTGGAACCACTGGGTTTTATCTCAAGGCTTTGGTATAATTACTCACAGAAAGAAATGTGATTTCTCATGAGGAATGTATTGTTCAAGGTCTTGTCATCTACAGTTGGTGAATTCACAAGTTTAAGTGTCATAGCTGTTGATAGGTACATAGCCATATGTCGACCATTACATTATTATAGAATTATGTCACCTTTCACTGTACTGAGCCTGGTGACTTTTATTTGGGTATTTTCTTGTTTTGTAGGTCTAATGGCAATCTCATTGCCTCTGAAGTATCCTATTTGCAGACATGACATTAACAAACTTTTTTGTGAACACCTTTTTATGTTGAATCTTGCATGCAAACACAACATTTTTCAAGGAGTCTTTAATGGATTTGTCTATATTAGCATGGGTGTCTTTTTTGTTTTTGTTCTGTTTTCCTATTTTAAAATAGTTATTGCTTGTAGAAAATCTAAAGTGAGTCGAGAGAAGTTCTACAGCACATGTATACCACACTTGGTTACCTTCCTAAGCACAACTTTTGGTCTTTTTGATTCTCTCTACACACAATTCAAAGTAGAAATATTGTCTCATGTAGTATATACTATTTTGTCTACAATAATCCTCATTGTTCCCCCTTTTGTCAATCCTGTAATATAAGGTATAAAGATACGTCCAGTCAGAGCTAAAATATTGTGTATTTTACAGATATCAAGAATTAATAACTTGTAGCATTCACTGTTGTAAATAACTTTATGCTGATTGTTTTTTGTTGTGATGCATCAAAGTGACACTTCATGGCAATCATGAAAGTTTTATTTGCATGTGCTCATTTAATGTTGTGTACATTTACTAATATTTAGGTTAAGCTTTACTATTAATGTCAAATGATAACTTATTTTAAAATAAATGCGTATGTCTTCATATTTGCCTCATATTTAATGTTATTAAAGTCATAATTAAAGTCATTATTAAAATCATAATTACATTTGAGCTGTAAAGGATTCTATAAACAATAAAACTAAAACTCACAAAAACAAATATCAAACCAAAACACAACCAGCCAATAATGTGTTTATTATTATCCAAAGTGTATTTTACACCCACACTGTATTTTATTGAAAGAGTTTCTATGGACCAACATTTTCCTGAAATTCTAAGTTGGTTCAGAAGTATAAAGTTATCCAATAAGAGAAACCATCACATCAAGGTCCTCTTTGCATTATATAATTATTTCAGAATTATCAAAGGATATTGGATCATTATCTCTAGTGTATGTGACAAGTATTCACTGTTAAAAAGAATTGTGCTGACTCCTCTTTGTCAGGGTGCATTGCAACGATAAGTTTTATTTTGAGCTGGAGACACAAGCAGAAATGGAGGCAAGTAACACACTTTCAAACGACAAGCCTCAAGGTCATATCGTCCCACAGTCAAGCATAAGTGTACAGAATCCAGTCACGTCAAGTTAACTGAGTGCATGGCTCAGTTCAAGCAAGTCAATTTCTCAAATTATTGCATTAAGGATGATGAAACAAATGTTTAATATTAACTTTCTAATGTTTAAAGAACTGGAGGTAAATGCACAAGAGGGTTTAAATATTGTAATAGTTTAATAGTAAATATCACATAGGTTATATTTTCTATAAAATACAATTTACAGTGCAGTGACGGTAATTTTCCTTTTAAGGCCTGACTTCTTGAACTAAACATTTTCACTAAACTAATCTTATGTCGCGTTTTAAAATATTGGGAAATATTTTGTTCACCATCAAACTAGGGAGAGATCATCCATTCATCCACCCATCCATAATTTCATACATGCATACATAAATTAATTTTGTTTATGTGTGCGATCTGTGATCAAGGGTGTCATAAGCCCACCCCCGCTCTTCACTTATGTAATCTCCACCCAACCACCCCCTTCACCACCAACCTCCAGCCATCAACTTTGCCAGTCAGAATATGCCCACCTTCAAATATCATTGCATAAGACCCAAAATTGCAGTAGATGCCTGTCTGTGATTATTAGTGGAATAAAGAGCTGCTGTGTCACTTTAAGAATGTGTGCACGTGAAATCAAAATTTGCAATGTTTATTTTGCTTGTGCACATTGTTATTCTCTAGCTGAACAATTTATCCATAACACCGAATCTACTTTTAAAAAGTTTGCTTTGGTCATCTTTAATCAAAATCTCACCATTTCCTTGTGCGTTTGGAGTGGCGGTGCTTCTCTGTTTATGTCAATTTTGATCAAGAGGGCATCACATATAAGCGTGATTTGACAGCAGCAAAGGTGAACTCGAATGCTCTCTCTCAGAGATGAGCAGCTTTTTTATTTGCTTGGTCAAAAAGAGCATTTAACAGGTAACAACAACATTTACAGAGATGTGTTTGTGCTACAGGGGCTGTTAAAATCATTAGTACTACTACTACTACAAGAAACCTGGTAATGCTGTATTAGATGACCAGCAGAGTTGCATTAACGGTTACATGCGGCAGATATTTTTCTGATTACAGTCACGCTATCAATTCACAAGCAGGCGACATGCTGAATTAAGTGCACATTTTGGAAATAAAAAGACTGAAATTTTATTTCCTTCAAGAAATTTTCTATAATCTGATATACTGTAAGATAAGGGCACAAACACAGTTTTTATAACAAATCACATCTTTATAATAATAGTAATAATTAATAATAATAATATAATCCTGGGTGGCGTGGTGGTGCAGTGGGTAGCACTGTTGCCTCACAGCAAGAAGGTCGCCCCTCGGCTGGATCAGTTGGCATTTCTGTGTGGAGTTTGCATGTTCTCCCCGTATTCGTGTGGGTTTCCCCCACAGTCCAAACACATGCACTATAGGTGAATTGGGAAGGCTAAACTGTCCTTAGTGTATGTGTGTGAATGACAGTGTATGGGTGTTTCCCAGTGATGGGTTGCAGCTGGAAGGGCATCTGCTGCATAAAACATATGCTGGATAAGTTGGCAGTTCATTCCGCTGTGGCGACCCCAGATTAATAAAGGGACTAAGCCGAAAAGAAAATGAATGAATGAATGAATAAATAATCCCTAAATTGTCAAAGTTTTTCCTGCATTGTATAATTACTCCTGAATTATCAAAGGACTATTAGATCATCACAATGTTTTGTGTATCTGACTGTATATAAAGTTCTCTCATTCAGCCGTGAGCAGAGTGAAGTGTAGATCTCTAAAAGAGGTGCTTAGAGGCCTTCAACAAACCTCACAGCCCTTCAAGACAAGACTTTACAACATATTCCTGCTAAGTCTATTTTTAATATATTTTTTTAGCTTTCCAACTGTATACCACAAAACTGAGCACAGGAGAAACATTATTTGTGTCAGCCTGGTTTGATCTGGAGGCAGATTTAGAGAAGGAATGGAAAACATCTCCTCTTCCCACATTCTTACTATCACAGCGCTGAATGACTGGGACTGGACCAGCAGGATCTTATTTTTTTCTTTTGCACTTCCTGGATACCTTCTAACTATTGTTATGAATGCAACTTTGATTCTGATTATTGCTTTTGAGAAAGCTCTGCATGAGCCCATGTACATTTTCTTGTGTAATCTGTGTGTCAATGACTTGTGTGGAACTACTGGGTTTTACCCCAAGGCACTAGTGTATTTACTCACAGAAACAAACAGGATTTCACTTGAAGAATGTATTGTTCAAGGTCTAGTCATTGTCATCTATGCAGTTGGTGAATTCTCAAATTTAAGTGTCATGGCCATTGATAGGTATTTAGCCATATGTCGACCATTACATTATCATAGAATTATGTCACCTTTCACTGTGCTGTGCCTGGTGTCTTTTAATTGGGTGTTTCCTTTTATTGCAAGTTTAGTGGCCATTGTAGTAGCTATGAAAAACCCTATTTGCAAATATGATATAGATAAACTTTTCTGTGAAAACCTGTCCTTGGTAAATCTTGGATGCAAACTAGATATTTCCTATGGGATTTTTAATGGATGGATGTATGGCTCAGTAATCATCTTAATTGGCTTCGTTCTGATTTCCTATTTTAAAATAATTCTCGCTTGTAGAAAATCTAAAGTAAGTCGAGAGAAGTTCTACAGCACATGTATACCACACTTGATTATCTTCCTAAACTACATAGGCTGTTCTTTTTTCGACTCTTCCCAGACAGAATTAAGAGCAAAATCACTATATGTCTCTCATTTTGTACATATGTTTTTGTCTGTAATATTTCTGACTCTTCCCCCTATTGTGAATCCTGTAATATACGGTATAAAATTAAGTCCAATTAGAGCAAAAATATTGTATATTTTCCATCATTTAAG